>NC_085137.1:428952638-429021194 GCF_035046485.1 Aedes albopictus
GGCAAGGCGATTCCAAGTCTCAGCGACGGAAGAACACCCCCAACTGCCCAAGTTAATCTACACGCCAAAATACGTCCACTACCCTATATTATTGAAATATTATTTAGTGGATGAATCTCAATAACTTGATCAGAACAAAATAAGAATGTCCAACATAACATGATATAAAAAAGATTCTGTTTTTATGAATTTGATATTCTCCTCTGCTCGGGTATAGACTGGCCAAAACTGGTACACGTACCCTATGTAATTGACAAATCACGTTGAACATCCAGCAGGATCAATTTATATCAAAACCAGACTGAACTACACATTTACTTACCCAGGAATGTAATGTGGCTCCGGGGTGATAATATTCCCCACATTTAGCGGTGGGATCTTCATTTTCGCTTATTCCTTACGGTAGCTATATCCGAAACACGAATTTATCACCCACAATTTTGAACACGACACTTCTGATACAGATCCTAAATGTGAGAACGGCGAAGAACAGAAACTAAAACTAACGTCAACGACAAGTCCATCGCCGACTGTGATGGTTTCGTGAATGGTACACCACTTCACGTTCACGTTTCACTTGCGCGCCAAAACTCACAGATAGACACGAAACATTAAAAAAACTTCCCCACCAGAGATGATGTGAAAAGCTTTCGAGCACCGCGGCGGCGCACAGTGATGCGGCTCCATACAAAAGGTGGCGAAAAGTCTTAACATGAATTATAACCTTCACAGATTATCAAACTTTGTTATTTATTAGAATTAGTTACCAAGAAGACATTTTGTCATCTCATGAGTCACATTGGCCACTTTTAGGACTATTCCGGAATCCTGGTTCCCCCGGGGCAGAGGACAATTTTTGGATATTTTTAGAACCCATCTTGCGACATGCCATTTTTCATGATTTTGAAAAATAGGTCCAGTAAAAGTCATTTCCGGACCTTTGGGTAAGATTGGCCACTTTCAGGACCGTTCCGGAATCCGGGTTCCCTTGGGGAAGAGGACAATATTTTGATGTTTTTAAAACCCATCTTGCGACACATCATTTTTCATGATTTTGCAAACACGTTCCAGTAGAAATCATTTCCAGACTTTTGAGCGAGATTGGCCACTTTCAGGACCGTTTCGGAATCCTGGTTCCCTTAAGGAAGAGGACAATATTTTGATGTTTTCAAACCCCATCTTGCGACACACCATTCTTCATGAATTTTAAAAATATGTGCATTAGTAGTCATTTTAGCACCTTTTCAAGATGGTCATCTAGAAAACAAGACTCTACTCAGAAGTCAAACGAATGAACATGTGCAAGTATACGGAACCGTCTAAGATTATTTTCTTAAATCGCGGCTTTATAAAACAATTGTTAAATTAGTTGGTGTGTTATAAATTAGTTCTCAATGTCATAACAACACCAACATTTAAATTAGTTATACATTTCGTTTGATCAGTAATAATTTTCAAACTTTTCTTTTTTCTTTTTGACTTATCCTAATAAGAAAACCAGAAAAAAAAGAATAATATTTATTTGATATCCATGGCCAACCATCGATTGCTAACGACGATGATAATTATGAAGAAGCTTGTTGAATATATGACAAAAATTTTAATAACAAAAGGTTGAATAACAAAAGGTCAAATGGACAAAGGGTAGAAAAGGCAAAAGGTACTACATTGCAATTCGAAACAGCAATCATATTACTTGAAAGGTAGCCTACGGATTAAAGAAAGAAGATTTGATAAAAATATTGCCATTTTAAATTCCAACCATTACTAAGACAAAGAATGTCGTAGAACAGGCTATGCATTAAAGAAGGATTAATCTCTGGCTGACATATCAACAAACAAAACGAAATCAGATATAGTAATAAAGTATAATGTGGAGGAACTGCTCATCTATCCAACCTTTCAGGACGCGTGGCGTTGTAAAAATGTACAGCACTACCGAAAACCTCCACCCATCGTATATAGCGTGAGCGCGGTGCAGTTTAAGAAGCACACACGCGCGCGTTCTGAAGGGTTAAGAAGATCTTTCAAGGATATTTCTTTGGAAATATTGACAGACAAATAAAAATAATCTCTGGGACAATATAGCTTGACAGAATAACGAATTTTTCAAGATTAAAAATATAAGAAACAAATATATTATTCGAAAATACGCAAATTATTTTCTAGTATTACTAGAAAGAATATTATTCAAAAGAATATATAATACTATTAAAAAAAATCTTAGTAATCACGCCATTAACTGTAAAAACTAGTTATTCGAGAGAACAGCCATCGTTCAAAAGAGATATACGTTCTTCAAAACACTAATACCAGGTAAACATCAACTATTATAATAAGCCCAGATTAAAGGTTCGATTCCGATCAGAAAAAAATTGTCGACTTCCTGGATATAGTGTGGTATTATGCTTATTATGCATTATACAAATACAATACAATGGAAAACAAAAGCAACCCTGCTTTTAATAATTGTGGAAGTGCTAAAAGAACTCTAAGTTGAAGAGATGCAGGTCAAGTTGCAGTGAGAACATAAGGCAAGAAAAAAGATGGTCGCATCGGCATTGTTTCTCTTCTTGATGTTGTCAATTCAACATTCGTTCTTCTGTGGTTGAAATTTTGTATTATTTTTTTTTTGCTTTCGACCTTTTGTCCATTCGTCCTTCTGTGATATGCTTTGTAGACGATTCCCGGTAATCATTGTACCACAAATAAACTTTCCACTTCAACATCGAGTTCTTAACAAAATTTTCATTCGAAAGATATATAAAATGGTGTTGTTTGGTTAAAATGGCACTGGGCTGTAAGGGTTTGATTTTCCGAGTTTATGACCCTAGTGTATTATTTGTAAGTTTTTTGTTCAGCTCGTACGGTTTATACTTTATCGAAAATGTTGATGCCATTTTATGTAATCCCAGAATAATAAGTCTCCGTGCATAAAAAACTAAGATATGCCTGTTTTATATTCGAATTTGGGTCATATTGACCTTAGTATACTAATAGAGTTAACGACTGAATGCTGCCTTCATTCGAACTGCATGTACGGCTCCGTTAAACTCTAGGACGTGTGAGCTTGGACGGCTCAAGTAAATAACACAAAAATGCAATGAAATCGTTTCAGCATCGCCAATCTCAGCTTCAAATGAAAAAAAAAGAACACATTTTAACAGATGCTTTTACTACAATGATATGCATACCAAGTCCAGGCACGGACGGTATTATTTTGTACTAAATATTGTATGATGCTCTATGTTCAAAGGACTCAAAACATATGTTGCGCAAGTTTGCGCAAGATGACCAATTGATTTTCTGAAAGACGACATGAAAATCTTCAAAATAAGCATAGCGTGAAATGTGTCCAACTGCGTCCTCATATTTGAAAACTTAGTTAATTTATTTTTCGTTTCCCCATACATTTTACAAAGAAACTAAAAATGCAACACTTTTCAACACATACTTTGAAATGCTGTAAAAAAAACAATTTCGGTCCAATCTTATTGAAACTTTGATAATAAGCTCTCGAAATATATAGAAATAGTACAAAAATAATACAGGACTCATATCTGAAAGTTGATTTTTTGACTTTTCGCCGCCCTCGCATCACTGTGCGGCGCTGGCTGTTTTCGAATTTCAAGTACACTCTCGATCGCTTCCGCCCATTCAAGGACTTTTGCCTTTATAGGATACTGCAAGATGACGTCACGAAGCCGTGCACTGACAGTTCAGCGAGCTTGTTTACATGGACTTAGTCTCTGGCGAAGATCCGGCAAAATTCTTTTTCGATACAAATTCAGTAAAACGGTAGTTAGGCGATTGATTTTGTGCTGGTAGAGTTGAATATAATCTAGATTTCCGTATCCCAATGGTTTCGGGACGGAAAACGTAAATTTAATTTTCGCCACTCGTTTAAAATTCTAACACCTTGTAAACAAGCTCGCTGAACTGTCAGACAAAGTGAGGTTAGATCAGGTGCTTGCAGTACCCTATTGTTGTCGGTTGCCGCCGTCGCCGGCGTCGTCGTCGTTTCGTGCACAGAAAGGACGCGGAAACTCTGCTGCAGCTGCTCCTTATTCGCTATCCGGCACCATAACAGGACAGCGCCGCGCCGCCATCCGACGTCCTTGGCGTGATTGGCTGATAAAAAACAAACCACCTACAAGTTTGCCCTTACCACCGCGCGCCGGCAGTCAAAGTTCGATTGCACAGTTTCTATTCTCTTTTGGATTATAGTGTTGTTTGGATGTCGGCATGCTCAGCTCAACTATGGATTGATTGAATTCAGATTATTCAGTAAAGTTCAGTACATTTAGAAATGTGACATACAATTCTAACTGTAATTGGGGTGTATTGAACCAAAGAATGGTTTGTATGATCTAGAACACCTCTAACTTATATAATCTATGGTTAAACTAATCATGTATGTCTACTTATCTACACAATACTATATTTTGGATGTGCACGATGCATTAAAGTTACGAGTGTAGATCTAAAGGCCTTAAACACATAATATTATAGGTGACCTCAGATATCACTGACGCGCTGAAAAATTTTCTCCCATGGCTTGTATTGCATGTATGACTAAAATGGGTAAATCCTGATATTTGTGCACCTCTATTGATTGACCATTCCATTATCTCAATTTCAGAATAATTTGGATGATCCAGGATGCCCGTAAGATGTATATACGAGTGTCATATGATTAAACTGATCTTCTATGACTGCCAAAACGCACTATACCCACTAAATTTGAAATGTATCCGATGCATTGTTACGAGTGTAAATATGAAGGTCTTAACTCCAGAATGATTTGGATGGCCTGAGCAATCGTTATTGATGTGTAGTCAATCTCGCATACTCTAATTTATAAGTATGGATCTAATGGAATTAGTTCTGATATGCATATATTAGTTTAGTTTCCTTCTTCTTCTTCTTCTGTATGGCTCTTCGTTCTCACTGGAACTTGGCCTGCCTCTTAGTGTTCTTTGAGCACTTCCACATTTATTAATTGGAGGGCTTCCTTTGCCTGCCATTGCATGAATTTTGTACCTTGTGAGGCAAGCACAATGATACACTATGCCCAGGGAGTCGAGAAAATTTTCCCGACCGGAACGGGAATCGAACCCGCCGTCTCCGGATTGGCGATCCATAGCCTTAACCACTAGGCTAACTGGAGACCCCAGTTTAGTTTCCTATTACAGGTGAAGGCTTTACGATCAGAACTCAGGAATTTTGAGCAATTATCATTAAAATATATTACATTTTCATAGAAATATTACCCAGAATCGAGTGAAAAACTAGAGGTGTACACTACATTTGCAGCTATATCTCCGAAATGTTCTATCTTAACATAACTTGCATATGTGAATATAATAGCACAACTAATCCCCTTGATAAAACCGTTTTGATTTTGAAAATCCACCTACTAGGTCAAAAGGTATGAGTAAAAGTATGAAAAAAAGTTATCCACATCATTTAGGGGTTAATAAGGGAACCAATACCCTAAAATGACTAATTGTGTTTAAAAAAAACTGTCACCTAGAAATAGTTTGCATTGAAGATCAAGATTTTTAACAGAAAATTAGCATAGATACTTATTTTGTGTGTCTAATACCACTATCTAAAGCCACAATTTATAAGTCACTATTTGGTCACTATTTTTTTCCGAAAACATTGATTATGATTGATACATTTGATGTTATTCATAGATTCTGGCATTTATAATACATGCAGAAAGAAAATGTTTCATTCTGAATAATTGCTTCTATAAAACAGTACACGAACGCGTATCCCATTTCTAAGTTATCTTGGGCTTTAAACCTATACAATCTTCAGACAAAACAATAACTCAACGGTGTACCGTTTCAGATACAGAAAACACGATTCTCCACACCCGTTCGGCTGGGCAGGTGAGAAGGTTCTGATTCAGCAGTCGTCGATTGCGAGACAAGCCTGGTCGGTGCTGGAAATCTATCCTGGTGCCTGCCGCCACGTTGTGTCTCGTGTCGTAAATTTTACATGCCGTCAAATCGGTGTCGAAGTGGTTTGTTTCGTTTTTTGGGCTTTATTGGTTAGAAGATGGTTCGCTAGTTACAAAGTCGGGTCTCCTATAAGATGCTATTTCCAAGTTGTCTTATTGGCAATAAAATTAGTATACTTTTACATTTGGACAAGCTAATACCACAGACAAACAAATGTGCCACGTCTGATTATCTGTTCTACACTAAGCCTGTACTAACCTAATCTCGGTAAAAAAAGTCAGCTCCAATAAAGGCAGCACATCTGAGAAATTACAGTGGGCGTGAAGTGAGTGGCCGCGTATTATGGAAGACCCGACTGTCCTAGGGAAGTACATACTCTTCCTTGAAGTGGGTGGGAAATTGGCTTTCCACATCGAGCACTGTGGGATTCCAAGTAGCCTGGTTGGCATAGTTTCTGATCACCAATAGAAGATGGTGGCTTCGATTCCTAGATGGGTCGAGAATCCTGCATAGTGAGCATAGTGTTTGCTGCAACGTTTACGTAATGCCTTTAGTTATCACCTGTGCAAGTGCCCATAAGAACACTAGATTGCAAAAACAGGTTTAGTTCCAGTTCGACTGTAGGGTCATTAACGAGGGAGCAATGTTCAAATTATGCAAGCTTCATAGAAGACAGGCGAAAAGCGAAAAAAAAGTCTAGCTCTAGCACTTGAACTTGTACTTTCGATGGTCTATTTATTGGCAGGATAACGATCAGCTGTTGATGGATGGGGAGAAATTTCAGCTATCAGTAGCGCAACTTATTCGTATGCATATTGAGATAGAATTGGCAATACGTTTTGATTGACATAGATCTGAATGCACAAAATATATTTTAGGGCAGGGGTTCTCAAACTTTTCCAACTCTGCGACACACTTTTCCATGGCAATACAATATGGTGACCCACCTGCAAATATTTTCATATTACCATAGCTGTAAATTGCCCCTCTTGTCATGTCAGTTCCATGTTGTTTCTAATGCCAATCATATTTTTGTCTCTCACGAGCTCATTTAAAATAAATTTGATGTTTTTCTCGCCTAATTTCGTAGCTCAATGTGCCACGAAAAGTTTATGCATGAATCGAAAACAATTGGAGTGATTGTGCAAAACGTTGGCACTTTGAAAAACAACATGGGACTGTCATGCAAAGAGGGACAGTAAAGGCGTGTGTTGAGTATTCAGCATGATCATGCTGAAGGTTAAGGGTTCCACTCTCGGTGGGTTCAAGAACTTTTCGTTAACGGACCTTCTTGGGCATAGAGTATCTTCGTATCTGTCACACGCTATAAAATGGTCATTGACAAAGGAAGCCATCAGTTGAGGGACCCAGATACAAATAGGTGTAAGTGATTATTTCTCGCGTTCAGTATCATACAGGCGTATCTACAATGATCGATTTCTCTTCATCGATTTTCTCTTCGGATTTTGCGTTGCGTTGCGTTGCGTTGCGTGGTAACGGAGTAATTCGTAGATTGCATACTGGAAGTTGTCATGTTAAAACTTTAATACTCCTAATCTAATTGCTTATGGAATGCTATTTGGGAAGGAACAGCTATCCAATTAGAGGTTGAAGTAAAAAAGACATGAAAACTTCCATTGCCGGCCACGCCCATCTTCTCCGTTACGAGGATAGGAAAGGATGTGATGATATGACGCCTACTTTAGGTGAGGTCAGCGACTCACCGACGCCCCCATAGGTGTCAAGGAGTTGGATATTTGGAAAGGGTTGATTGGGGATTCACTATAAGCGAGTGATACGGCAAGGTTCAGATTGTATAAGTGTATTTGAGTTGATCATGTAGATGTGTTAATGTGAGTGTAAGTGATTTTTTGGAACGCCAACGTTGGGAGTGACATAGCTAAGAAATTTGTCACTCCATGGGCCTTTTTGCTTCCGGGATGGGGCACAGGCATTTGGACCATGTGTCCTGGCTAACAAGCCTAGGCTTAAGCGCCATTGATCGCTCTCTGAAACGATAAGAAACACGTAATGTGGATGGGAAGGGATAGTTGGGAAAGGATATTATCTATTTATCGAGGTGCCAGCGATTCACCGACGCCCTCGTAAATAGAAAAGAGATGGGATTTTGATACGGGAATAGTCGGGAGCTATGCGGTAGGATTATTATGAAATTATATATGTTGTTTTATATATTTAAACATGGTCGCTTAAAATACAGTGTACGATCACACAAAAACTGATCAATTTGCGCTGTAAATAAGAACTTTCTCACCCATTTAGCATCTGCTAGCAAGGAACTTCGTCTTCAGCTAATAACTCGCTTGTTTCAGCCGGGGAAGCATCTTGGGGAGCCCAGCTGCGGTTGTTCACTACATTCCCCACGACGTCGTACACCGAAACACTCACACTTCTGCGACATATTTTTGGTTTTTTCTTATCGCTCTCACTCATTTTTCAATGCTCACTCCAACACCATTCTATTGATGGAATTTACGCCAGCTAGTTTGTCTCCGTTTCACAAGTTCTTTTATTCGCAAACCATCACTTCATAATCCTTAAAATTCTCTTAATCAACTACAATTGATCTGAATCACAACATTACTTCAATTTCTTCTTTTCAAATATATAACATTTACATAAATATGAAAAAATCTTTGAAAAAGACGCAAAAACTTGACAGCAACAAAATCTCCGACCGGTCGCAACCACCGCACACTTCGATCTCCTCATCGATTTTCTCTTCGGATTTTTCCGGGAAATATGACCAATATTCGGATGATCTCTCGGGGTATTTCGGTAAATGACTACTAGGACTAGCTTCTAAAACAACAAAAACAACCAAACATGGTTTACTGACTAAGTTATTACCCAAAGAGAAAATCCATGAAGAGAAATCGATCATTGTAGATACGCCTGTATGATACTGAACGCGAGATTTTTTCGATTTTGAACTGAGTATATAAAAACTCTTCAGATTTCAAGCTTTCCGGAACATTTTTAAGATTATTTTTACGATGATAAGATAAATTACAATGAATCGGAGAAAATTGGGCCCTTGGACAAACCATCGGATAGTTCTTGATTTTTTTTTATCAACTTTATTGAATACGAAATGCTTCTATGTAGAATACTTCTTCTAATTAAAAAAACACGGACTTGGTGGCTTAGTGACTACCGCTTCTGATTTGTATGCAGAAGGCTCTGCGTTCAATCCCTGGCCCGTCCCTTTCATCCTACTTTTTATTTTTCTAAATACTTACCCCCTTCTCGCTACATCTACAACTCCTATACTGCCGTTCTACGCCCAATTGTCCCATGTTATATGAGAATCCATTTAACATGGGACAATTATGTGTAGAACGGCAGTATATACATATGTTCATAGCCAAGTCCATAGCCATCGCTAGAACCAGAAACGGTTGAAAAGCCGTTTCCCTTCCTTCCAACTTTCACAACACAGTGTCAATCTATCAGATAACGCTTACAAGCTATGCAATCAAGCGAACAGTGCCGCATTAGCTTCACAGTAATGATTACACTAATCTATCACCTCACGCCTGGAAACACGCACCAATGTGTGAACCCTCTGCCAATCATATCCCACCAACACTCCGACATCCGCATGAATTTGCGCAGACGCAGAGGTATATGCGGTCTGATGTGGATACAAACCATTGAAATCATCACTTCCTTCCCCTTCCCCACAATGACGTGCAACCTGACGTGGCGGGCGCCATTGTCGCCTAAAAATAGAAGATCACCAACGCTCATACACTGAAGATGTCCGCTAGTCTCCGGCAGGTATCTCATTGGATCCTTGTGTGAGTGTAGCTGGTCTGGCGATACTGGAGTAGCATCTACGGGCGGTTAATCAAGCTCAAGCAAGCTCATACATCTTCTAATTCAGAAATTTCAAAATGTGTTAGGCTCACTGATAAATAAAGCTAGTTCATCATCGGATGCCCCATAATGTCCTGACCGACTCGGCTGATGACGAAATTTATCAATGTAGCCTGATTCTCAAAATGTTGAACTACGATTCACTAGCGTAGCTCAGCAGGAAAAACCCAAACTCAACTCATTCATAGGATGAATCGATGAATCTTAACGTCCTGATAAGTTCTACGAATAGACGAAATTCTTACACCTAGTAGATGAACCTAGAATCAATCAAGGTCAACATCGGAAAGTATTCGATGTCCTCGTTAACTTACCTAAAGACGATTTTTTTCCTATATGTAGTCTGATTTTCGAAGTATTGAAATTTAAAAACGTTCAAGGTTTACTAGTGACACCTAGTGGGTAAACCTAGAATTAAGAACCCAACTAACAATCGCTAGTCACAAAAAACATGCACGCTGACTTGTTGCTATACAATGGAAATGATAGCTGAACTAAAAATATGCTGTACACATTACTGTACAAATGCTTTTCAATTGAAAAAGTAGTTAATGTTCAACCTTTTGTATCAGTATTAACAATAATTTAAAACGCTTTTCAAGAATTTAATAAGATTTCTGTTCGACTACCCCTACTACACCTTTACAAAAAAGTTTAACAAGACCTCTTTCTACTTCTTGTTAGGCTAACGTACAAATAAGCACATGTTTCGGTATATTATGTTTTTTACAAGTCGAATAAGCGCTTTCGTTTCATCATACTTCGACTCAGAGATGAAAAACACGTGTTTTTTACTGAACAGCAGCTGAACTAATGTGTTGTTCAATTGTTAACCATAATATTCTGAGCTAGTTCACCATTACTGAATAGGAATCGAAGTGTGATCATTATTAAACCACGGAAAGTTCATGTTTTGATTTAAGTGCTTCAATTCATCATTTCTAGGATGGCGCAGATAGGAAGGCATGCGGCTGGCAATCGACGGGTCCTAAGTTCGAAATTGATTTAGGCAAATTTATGTGTAATTATCTTTTCATGATAGTTGTTAACAGCATAAATGCCAATCATAAACTCGGTGGAATTAAAAAAATGCATTTTATTTATTTATTTTTATAATTTTTGCTAAATCTGAATAATAGCTTTACAATATATTTGGAAAACGCTTTTAACAACAAACAGTTTAGATGATACACACCTTTATGCTTTATAATTCTTAAAATTTGTGTGAACAAAACCCGAACAAAGGTTGTATCTGAAAATTAACCATATCATCACGCTGAGTTAATTCGTCCTGCTTGTTAAATGTGTGATTGTTAGTTGGGTAGCTCATCATTGGATCCCTTGATATTTTGCTACCTCATTCGAAAACGAATCTTTGCTTTGTAGAATGAATTTCGAGTTAAGGCCCGTTTAAACTATCTGATTTGTCGGTCTGATTTGAGTGACTGCTCGGTAGTATCGTTCTAGTTTTTTACCTTCTGTTCTTGGCACCTAACGTATACCTTTTCACTGGTATAAAAACCGGGGTCATTTGGGCATACGACAGGAACTGCACGAGCTTTAGCCACAAAAATGGTTTCAACTTGCACTAATTACTCTATATATTGCGAATCCTCAGTGGATCCTCTATAGGAAGTCCTTGAAATCACAGGAAAAATTCTTGAAGAACTGACACGGAATTTCCGAAGAACTCCCTGCAGGAGCTTCTGAAAAATCTAGAGGAATTATCCTCCTGGGACATCCCAAAGGGAATTTCTTGTATAATTTCTGCAGTAGTACCATGTCGAAGGGCCCATATAGTCGAGGCGGTAAACGCACGGGTATTCAGCATGACTATGCAGAGGGTGACGCGTTCGATTCCCGGTCGGTCCAGGATCTTTTCGTAAAGGAAATTTCCTTGACTTCCTTGGGCATAGAGTATCTTCGTGCCTGCCACACGATATACACATGCAAAATGGTCATTGGCAGAGGGAAGCTCTCAATTAATAACTGTGGAAGTGCTCATAGAACACAAAGCTGAGAAGCAGGCTTTGTCCCAGTGAGGACGATACGCCAAGAAGAGAGAGAGAGAGACCATGTCGGGATGACATTGGGCCTGGGAGGTAACTTTTAGCTGAAAATCAAGAAAGATTTTATGTTAGAATTACTTATCAAAAACATGTTTTACTAGAGATTATGAGACTGTTCCACTATTTCTTATTTGTCTGCTTGAAAGCAAAATCCATTTTGCTAATCAACAGCGTCAAAAAGTACACTGACCTATCCTTTGGAGCTCAGTCCACAACGTCCACAAACCAAGAGGAAGGATATAACATGCAGAGATTTAACCAACCATGTCATCAAACCACTTCAATCCTTAATCCGAAAGACACTGGAAAATGTGTATAAAAGCAATAGTCAATACCATGTCCCAGCATCAGTTTCCTTTGTTCTGTAGTTAATCCCAAGACTGTCACAGCATACTTCAAGAATGAACTCCAAAGCAAATTTATTTCTCATTCTGGTGGTAATCTGTGCTGCTGCTCTCGTCGACCATGTACAATCAAACCCGGCCGTTGGTAAGACCATATCTCACAGAATGATCCCTAATTCAGTGTAATGACAATTTCCCCCACACAATGTACGACAGATCTCTTCGGTGGGTACGAAATCATCTCCGTGTGCATGACCAACTGTGCCCAGTGCAAACGCATGTACGGAACATTCTTCAACGGGCAGCTGTGTGCCGAGGCGTGTCTCGAGTTCAAAGGCAAGATTGTACCCGATTGTGAGGATATTGGATCGATTGCCGGCTTTCTAAATCGGGCCGAGTTGAAAAAGTTTGCCTAAAGTGGTGTGAAAAATTGTGGAAACGATGAATTATAGGACGGAATATCAAAATACTTAGGTATACATATAAATTAGCAAATATAATAAATTTAAACCATGATAGCTTTCAAAGATAAATGGGTAGGTAGGGTGGGGCGGGGCAAGATGGGTCGCATAAGGATGGATCACCATAACTTTGTAAATACAAATCGTATTGGTTTGTATTCGTTCGCTACTCTTTAATACACTAGTAAGCTATGCTAAAAGTCGATAAAAAGTTCATTAAATACAAAATATGATGTTGAACGAGCAGTTTTAAAAAGTGATCGATTTTGCACCGTGAAAAAAGTGCGGGGCAAGATGGGTCACCTTTTAAGTAATTCACATTTTCTCAACGAAAAACGTCAAAATATAAGATTTGTTCCGCATTCATATATGCTCCATATCCATACTGAATAAACAAGAGCTACTAGTAAACATTTTATAGATTTATTTGGAATATAAAAAACTTTACGATTTGAGTGGTCCTAAGGCGTCTTGAAAATCGATGTTTTCACTAAAAAATCATCATAATTTTATGTTATAATTTTGAGTGTTCATTCCGCTTGATTGAAGTCATTTATGAGATAGTCTTGTAATAAAAAATAAATAAATTTTGAATGCTCCAAAAATACGTTCAAAATTGAAGGTGACCCATCTTGCCCCGCGGCCGTTTATATGGAGATTATATGGAATGTATCGCATAAGAAAAATGGCTAAAAACCATTTTATTTTTTATTTCCAATGAGAGTGAATAATTTTTCAATCAATGCCCCAAACTTTTGTATATTCATGCTGGTCATCTAACAAAATTATTAATCTAAACAAAACATGAGTAATGCGCCCAAAAATGGCACTGACCCATCTTGCCCCGTGACCCATCTTGCCCCGCCCCACCCTACTTACTTTTAATTTGAGTTTGTTACTTATTTTTTTTTAATTTTTCAATGAATTACTCTACCGAATTCTCCAAATTTTTCCACACTGCTAGACAAGAAGGTAATCCCAAGAAAAACATCTCTCTCTCTTCTTGGCGTAACGTCCTCACTGGGACAAAGCCTGCTTCTCAGCTTTGTGTTCTATGAGCACTTCCACAGTTATTAACTGAGAGCTTCCTCTGCCAATGACCATTTTGCATGTGGCAGGCACGAAGATACTCTATGCCCAAGGAAATCAAGGAAATTTCCTTTACGAAAAGATCCTGGACCGACCGGGAATCGAACCCGTCACCCTCAGCATGGTCATGCTGAATACCCGTGCGTTTACCGCCTCTGCTATATGGGACCTTCCTTCCCAAGAAAAACATCTGCTAAGCTAAAGTGAATCACATCTCACTATCAATTTGTGCATTTAGTGCTAACGTAAGAACAATCACGACATTCACGAAACGCGACGCGGGACAAGACACGACACTTATGGTTCTTACACTTATGGTTCGTACAAACGATTGTAAGAACCATAAGAGTCGTGTCTTGTCTCGCGTCGCGTTTCGTGAATATATCACATCTTTTGTACAAAATTAAAACCATTTCTCAGCTACTTCAAAGAAAATTTTGACAAAAACCAATAACAATTCTTCTTTATAAACTGTTTATTTGAACAGTTTGATCGGGTATATGAAAAATCATGCTGTTTCTCTCATTATACATAATTTTTGTCCCATAGAGACTTCTTGTTTTGATGAAACCTTTCAGATCAGCTGAGATGAACCGAATGTGCCCATTCTCCTTTGCATAGATCATTAATTTGCCAATGATCCTATCAAAATGTTTACAGTAGTTTAACTGTGGGCTCACCTTGATCTCAGTTGAGTCCAATAGTTCAGATACAACCAGTAATGCTCATTGACATTCGACTCTCGCGTTGTATTTCGAGTTATTTATTCAGTATTTAGCTTGGGCTGTGAAATGGTGAGTCGACAAGGACTCACCTTACCGGTCAGACTAAGGCCTGAGTGACCTATGCTGTACATAGGGGTCGTCTCCATTCTGCTCGGTCTATGGCTGCGTGTCTCCAGTTCCGCGCTCTGCGAAGGCTCCGCAGATCGTGCTCCACTTGATCGACCCATCTAGCTCACTGCGCTCCACGTCTTCTTGTACCGGTCGGATGACTCCCGAGAACCATTTTAGGCGGGTTGCTATCCGACATCCTGATGACGTGACCCGGCCTCGCGAAATTTTCGCGGTGTGGACGATGGTTGGTTCTCTCAGCACACGCTCGCGTCAGAATACCCATTTTTTCATTGCTATCTCTGTCGCTCTTCAAGAGGCTCCATTTAAAAATACCCATTTTCAAGTTGGGCGGCCCAACTTATAAATGGGTATTTTTAAATGGAGCCTCTTGAAGAGCGACAGAGATAGCAATGAAAAAATGGGTATTCTGACGCGAGTGTGCAGCTTATGCAGTTCGTGGTTTATTCGCCTTCTCCAAGTCCCGTCTTCCATCTGCACTCCACCGTAAAGATGGTACACAACACCTTTCGTTCGAAAACTCCAAGGGCGCGTTGTCTACGTATATAGCCAATCGAGCAGAGAGAACTGTCAAAGTGTGAGCCAAATGAACATGTTCATCGTTTGTAGGAAGGCGTTGTTTGAACGGTTTTGCAATCGACAATAAACATATTACAAATATTTATTTTTATTATCGAGCATTTGATAGCATACGTAAATTTAGTAAGAAGATAATATTTAATTAATTCTGCTTTCAAAAGCTTATGCTCATGAAGAAACTTTTGTCGCTGCTCTTCTCGAAAAAACTTTCATTGCTGCTGCTTGATTCACTTCTGCCGAATTGATTCGCGCTATTCTTTGCAATGAATTTCAGATTTCTTCGATTTCGCTGTTATCTTTTTCAAAATTTGAGAAAAAAAAAGTTCGAATATAATTAGCAAACGTAAACAAAACAACTTGCACCACAACAAAGTCACGCAAAAAGTTTGAACATCTAGCTTTGTGGCAAGTGTTGGAAGCTGTTGTTGTTGTTGTTGTTGTTGTTGTTGTTGTTGTTGTTTATTTAGCTTATAATTTTGAAAGAGAGAAAAGCCCCTTTGAGTGATTTCCTTGCTTTTCGAAATCGTTCTCAAAGAGGCATAAAACCTCTTCATCTTTTCAAAGAAACAATAATTACAAAAACAAAACTTAATACTAAAGGCTCATCCGGAATCGATCCATATCAGAGCCGACAACATCCAAGGGACCACCATATGTATGAAAATCAGGATTTAAATGCTTGAATGGCACCAGC
The DNA here is from genome assembly GCF_035046485.1 of Aedes albopictus. Classification (NCBI taxonomy): domain Eukaryota; kingdom Metazoa; phylum Arthropoda; class Insecta; order Diptera; family Culicidae; genus Aedes; species Aedes albopictus. The sequence continues at coordinate 428,968,607 of NC_085137.1, forward strand.
GTAGCCTAGGCAAGAGTTTTCTGAAAATAAAAATAAAAACCTGAATTAATCCACCTATGGTGAACAGAACCCTTCTTACACTTATTAAAATTATTGTTGTATTATTCGTATGTATGATTGTGATTTTTGGTCATTCTAAAAATATTGTAGATTTGGCATCAAGTTGATTGCTTTCCATAATAGAATCATCGACCATGGGCTCAACTACCAGAAATGCCAGCCAGAATATCCTAGAATCTTGTGTGGAATGTTTAAACAATAGCTTACATATTCTGGAATATTGTATCTCTTGTTAACTGCCAATCTATTAATACATGGGTAAACAAATCATCGAGATACACTTTGTCAAATATTCTTTATCAGTTGACTAAATTAGATCCAAAGTACTTGGGACCCATGGTGATGGCACAGAGAAACAGACGTCACACTCCGCTCGCTTCTCATCGATCACCTTTTTAACGGTTGATTCAAATTTTCGGTAATAGGTCGATTGATCACTCGCTGTTTTGGCGTCGTTTCTGCTTCTGTTTGACGTTTGCTCACTACTGCCACCTAGTGATTGCCCGGCCAAGCACAGTACGTTTAGCATTGGGCGGTTATGTTTTGATGACGATTTTTTTCAATGAAACTTGTTCTAAGAGTTACGTCTGTTTCTATATGGTTATAGATCGAAACCAAGCGTCATTTATATAACCTCGGTAACTAAATGTCCAATCAAAATAAAATTCAATACAATTGTACGAGGATGTTGTAGCTTTCATTTGATGGTAAGAGAACCCGAATCGGTTGACAGACGGCTGAGAAATTTATTATGATGCATTTTATCAAAAATCTCTCAATAGCGTGGATTTTATTACTCTTAAAATATCTCGGAAACAAAATGTCCAAACGGAATGAAATTCAATAGCATACTACTAGGATGCTGCATCTTTCATTTGCTGATGAGAGAACTCAAATCGATTGACACACGGCTGGTCAATTTATTATGAAGTATTTTTCAAAGACCTCTTATAAAGTTGTATTACTCCAAAGTACTCCCCGAAAGATATCTCGGATACAAAATATCCAATCGGAATGAAATTCAAAAGCGTTCTTCTAGGATGCAGTAGCATTCGTTTGGGGCCTTAATAACCCAAATCGGTTGATAGACGGCTGTGAAATTTATGGTGATACACTTTGTCAAAAATCTTTAAAATAATTAAGTTGTACTACTCCCTAGCACTCTTTGAAAGATATCTCGGTAACCGAACGTCCAATCAAAATAAAATTCAATAGCGTTCTACTAGGATGTAGTAGCTTTCATTTGCTTCCAAGAGAACTCAAATCGGTCAACAGACGGCTGAGAACTGTGAGTGAAATTTTTTTGTAACATACATACACACACACATACACACACACGCACATACAGACATTTGCTCAATTCGTCGAGCTGAGTTGATTGGTATATGTGACTCGGCCCTGCGGGCCTCGGATCGAAAGTCGGTTTTCCAAGCGGTATTTATACCCTTCTTATGGGTGTAAGAAGGGTAAAAAGGCTTTTCTTACATACATCCCATGATATTTTTGCTACTGTTTATTAAGCTCAAATATTACAAAGAGATAGTAGCGTTTATGTATTTGTAGCAATTGAATTTTCATGTATAACTAACTTGTGAAACCAAATATGATCATAAAAAATCTGTTGACAGACGGCTGATTAATTTATTATGATACATTTTATCAAAAATCTCTCAAAAGCGTAAATTTCATTACTCCTTAGTACTCGTGGAAAGATATCTCGGAAACAAAATGTCCAAACGGCATGAAATTTAATAGCATACTACTAGGATGCTGTAGCTTTCATTTGATGCTGAGAGAACTCAAATCGATTGACACACGGCTGATTCATTTATTATGAAGCATTTTGTCAAAGACCTCTTAAAAAGTTAAGTTGTATTACTCCAAAGTACTCCCCGAAAGATATCTCGGTTACAAAATGTCCAATCGGAATGAAATTCAAAAGCGTTCTTCTAGGGTGCAGTAGCTTTCGTTTCGAGCCTTAAGAACCCGATTCGGTTGATAGACGGCTGAGAAATTTATGGTGATACACTTTGTCAAAAATATCTAAAATAATTAAGTTGTACTACTCCCTAGCACTCTTTGAAAGATATCGCGGTAACCGAACGTCCAATCAAAAAAAAACTCAATAGCGTTCTACTAGGATGTAGTAGTTTTCGTTTGGGGCCTTAAGAACCCAAATCGGTTGATAGACGGCTGAGAAATTTATGGTGATACACTTTGTCAAAAATATCTAAAATAATTAAGTTGTACTACTCCCTAGCACTCTTTGAAAGATATCTCGGTAACCGAACGTCCAATCAAAATAAAATTCAATAGCGTTCTACTAGGATGTAGTAGCTTTCATTTCCTTCCAAGAGAACTCAAATCGGTCAACAGACGGCTGAGAACCGTGAGTGACATTTTTTTGTAACATACATACACACACACATACACACACACGCACATACAGACATTTGCTCAATTCGTCGAGCTGAGTTGATTGGTATATGTGACTCGGCCCTGCGGGCCTCGGATCGAAAGTCGGTTTTCCAAGCGGTATTTATACCCTTCTTATGGGTGTAAGAAGGGTAAAAAGAGAAGAAAAACAACGAGTATCAAATTTGACAAGAGATTTCATTCAAATATTTTAAAAGTATTTTTAGAATGGGAAGACATTTTATGGCCAAAATATCTCGAACAGAGACTGGAATTTCGTTACTCAGGAAAGTCATTCTATCCATGAATTTTTGTCTCGGTAAGATATAATTAGGACATTTAAAAACAATATTGGAAGCTGTTGTAAACAAAACAAACAGCGTTTCCGAATCGACATATGCAACTTCCACTCATCTCTATGTAGAGGATTTCTAATCTGTACAGGTACAGGGCCCATATAGCCGAGGCGGTAAACGCACGGGTATTCAGCATGACCATGCTGAGGGTGACGGGTTCGATTCCCGGTCGGTCCAGGATCTTTTCGTAAAGGAAATTTCCTTGACTTCCTTGGGCATAGAGTATCTTCGTGCCTGCCACACGATATACGCATGCAAAATGGTCATTGGCAGAGGAAGCTCTCAGTTAATAACTGTGGAAATGCTCATAGAACACTAAGCTGAGAAGCAGGCTTTGTCCCAATGAGGACGTTACGCAAAAAAAAAGAGAGAGAGAGAGAGAGACAGGTACCAATTGGCCAATAATTATCAATTAATGGCGTTGAAGATATTGCGTGCAAACCCCAAAATTTTATTCCCACCTTTGGATTTCCGCGCCAAAGACCCAGCGCCAGATTCGGCGACACAGAGACATGACAGCAGTCGCCAGACAGTTGGCAATCCTGATATTTGACGGCGGTCATCCGTTAGTTGCGAGAGTGGATTGTTTTCATTCAAATAGAGCATTTCGCTGAAAATGCACGTGTATTAAGTAAATGTTGACAGATTTCTTGCTGTGTTAGTGTGGAACTTAGCGGTTTGCTGTATCGCGGAAGCCGTCGCTGGAAGAAAACGTCATGAAATTCAACGAAGCATCGAAAATTTTCAGTGAAAAAAGCAATAATTAATTTCAGCTCTTCAACCTACTTTTACTTTACAACGGATATCAGCGAAAAAGAAAAAAAAAACAGTGAACGACGACGAATATACATTACATATTGTCGTTTTCGTTTTTGCGGTGGTGCTACACCGGTGTACCGGTGTACCACTTTGGCACCAAAAGTGTTCGTTTTTGATTTTTGTGCTGCAACTTTTTCTGTACCGCTCAAGATAAATAGTGCAGCACTCAAAAATTCGAGAGTGTAGCGGGTGTGTACACCGTGTCCACCAATCAACGTTTGCAAAGCTGTAAATATTTTGGTTTTTATTCACGTACTCCAAATCAACTGCACCGAAAATTTTCGTTTTTGCAGTGAAAAGTGTAGCACGAAGCAGTGTAGCACCGTCACAAAACCGAAAACGACAATAGTTTTGCCTTCCTGTTTGTTCAAGATCTCCCACAGTGCTATTTTTATTTCAACATAATTTTCCGCCCACTTTCCACCCCAACCCCAACAGAACACTCAAATGTAACGCTCCATAACGCACCAAAAGCTCTCTCCTTTCTTCTCTCTAAAAAGACGACGATTTCCCCTCTCGCGGACCGCTTGACAGTTCTCCGCACGTCAGATTGTTTTGGTTGCGTGATTTTTACTGGAGCGGTCTTTAGAGTTTTCGGAAAATCCGAAATTTTCATTGAAATTCACCCGGAAAAGTGCACTGATAATTCAAAATGTTATCCTTAGCTGGTAAAGTGCTCACGAGAAATGCCATCTGTGGGAGAAATGCTTTGATTCAGGTAATTTTGATCGGTGTTTTAGTTTTCCGATATGTTTCATAACCACAATGTTTTCATTGCGAATCCCCTGTGTAGGAGCTCGCCACCGCTGCTGGGGCCAGCCGGAGTTACCACATCGCTTGCGGAAATAGAAATGACCGTCCCGCAACCACTGCACTGAAGCTCCAGAACAAATTCATCAGCCCAATTACAGCAGCGGTTCTGGTGCGGAACATCAGTACGGATGAAGCCGGCCGAAGTGCATTGGAAACAATTCCCGAACCACCGCCGATTCCTGCCGCACCGGAGATAAGTGAAATCGTGTCCAATTTGGCGGCAAACGGAGAGCCAACGTTCGCATCGCTTGGGCTGGGCGGTTGGAGCCCGGTGGGAATCGTCCAGAACTGCATGGAGTTCCTTCACGTCACTTGCGATCTGCCCTGGTGGGGAGTTATTGCCATTGGAACTGTTTGTGTGAGATTGGTGCTGTTTCCTCTGGTGATTGCCAGTCAGCGAAATGCGGCCAAAATGAACAACCATATGCCCCAGATGCAGGTTCTGCAGATGAAAATGACTGAAGCGCGACAAGCTGGAAATTCTATTGATTCGGCCCGGTACGCCCAGGAAATGGTAGCATTCATGAAGGAAAAAGACCTGAACCCGCTGAAGAACATGCTGGTACCACTAGCGCAGGCTCCCATCTTCATCTCGTTCTTCATGGGTCTTCGTCAGATGGCCAACACCCCGGTGGAATCGATGCGTGAAGGTGGTCTGTTCTGGTTTACCGATCTGACCGTTTGCGATCAGTTCTACGCCCTGCCGGTTATCACCAGTATCACTATGTTCCTGACGATCGAGCTCGGTACGGACAGCGCTCGGATGTCGGCCCAGAATATGCAGATGGTGCGATACATTCTGAGGGCGATGCCGCTGTTCATCTTTCCCTTCACAATTAACTTCCCCGGAGCGATCCTGTGTTACTGGGCTTGCAGTAATTTCTTCTCGCTGCTGCAAGTAGGCTTCCTGCGCATTCCTAAAGTGCGAGATTACTTCAAAATCGACCGGCTGGTTACCCACAATCCGGAAGCTCTGCCTATGAAGAAGAAGAAATTCACCGAGGGAATGAAGGATTGTAAGTAATTTTTTTATTATATTTTGAACTTTTATGTGGCGTTTTCAAGCATTTATCATTGCGAGATAGGAGGAAGTTCATAAATTACGTAACGCTGCAATTAAATTAAAAGAGTGGTAAACAGTCTTTCGCATCAAACAAAACTCAAAATCTTCCATATAAAAGTTGCTACGTGGATCAAGTGTAGAATTAGCTTCATGTTAAAATACACATTAATAAAAACAAAAAAAAAAAGTTGCTACGTGGTGGAAAAAATGTAAAATTTCGCGTTACGTAATATTTGAACGAGCCTTGACATGCTATTTGTGTATATGATTGAACATCCATTAATTACGCTTTGTAGGGAAAAGATTGAGGTCAGAAAAGTGTGACAAAAATTTCAGAAGTTTCAAAAGGGCTCATTCTGATTGATTTTTTCTTTTCGCAGCCTGGACCAACATGAAAATTACCCGCGAATTAGAAGAACGTGCCAGAATCGACGAAATCACCTTCCAAAAGGCAGGCAAAGGACCACTAGTGAAGACTTACAAATACGACCCGACCGCCCCGCGACCCAGCAGCAACACCATTAGCGCGAAGAAACGGTAGACTCCCCACCTTGTTGTGTAATATTGTATTAAAGAATACGAGAGAAAATAAGCCCAAATAATAACCTTAAATAAAAGTGTAGTTTATTGTTCTTAAAAAACAGTCACAGCTCTTAACAGAACCCTTTACCCTATCACGTTCTCACTCCATCGGAACTGCGATGCACTGATTGATGACCTCAATCAGGTGAGAGTTCTCCAGCGCGGCTGCGACCCGTTCCTTGTCGGCCAGCTGCTTATTGACGGCATTCTCCGATGCGTGCGTTCCCGGGTTGATTTCCACGGAAACTTTGAATCGCGGTGGCAACGCACGCAGCAACTTGACCCGAATCGACAGGCCAATCAACGTAGCCATACTGCAGTGCGGTATCGTCGGAGTGAACAGCACCTTGACCGTGCTCTTTTCATTGTCCACCTTGATGAGGCTCTGCTCTAGGACGTGCAGCTCTTCCAGGGTCAGCGGATGCTCCGGATCGTTAATGTTGCGGATGAGATCTGTAATTGGAACGTTATCATGAAAATCAGATTGTAGCCGAATCGTATTTTAAGCCTACCGAAAATTTCCCGCTCATCGAAGGGATCTACGACGTCGTCGTTCTCGTCATCTTTCGTCAGCCTTCGATCTTCGCACTTGCGGTAAACATGGGGATTGATATTTTCCAGCTCGGTCATTGCGTGTGGTGTCCTACAATGATAAATCTTCTGAATCACTTCCCAAAGATCTTAAATAAGTACATTATATTACAATTACTCAATAATTTTATAGGATTTGCGTAGAAATCCCCGAAAAAACAAACAGAATGTTATGAATCTGCGACTCGAACTTGAACTATCCAATTTTGACGTTTCTGGGACGACCTTGGCGCACATGTCTGATATTTTTACAGCGGCACCAATGCAAGAGAGAGCTTTTTATGCTGAGGCGTTACGGTTTGCGGCCTCTCGATACGGTGGGTGGTATGATGCATGATGGAGGCACGTGGTTTGTTGTTAATATGTAGCATAGAACATTGTTGGAATGGAATTGCTTTCTAGGGCTCGGCCCGTTCTCGGCACGGTGCCAGGAGAATAGATTTCAGGGAGCATCTATAAATGACGTAACATTTTTTTTTCCAAATTACAACACCCCCTTCCGCTTGTGGCCTATTTTCCCATACACTGGTGCATAATTGATCCAACAAAAGCCGATTTTCATACAAAATGGCCAACTCTGAGATGCTGTTACTTCAGTTTGTTTTGATGGATTGCGCTCTAAACTACAAATACAGGTATGTTCCGTTTTTATCACTATCCGTTTCGTCCATGCAGAACGGTTTTGGAGGAGAAGAACGCAGCGAGGGCGGTAATGCTGCAGCAAGGGACTCGACAGAACGTGGAACGTTATAAACAGAAGCGGAAACAGCAGACCCGTTTATTTCGGGAGAAAAAGCTCCACCTGGAAGAAGCGGAGTGCAAATGAATGGAACTGCTGTGCCGTTCCCAAGAAACACGGAAGTTCTATCAGAAGCTCAACGCATCCCGCAACGGCTTCGTGCCGCGAGCCGAAATATGCAGGGATAAGGACGAAGGCCTCTTGGCGGACGGACGTGAGGTGATCGATGTTGGGCGACCGCCCTGTGGTGCGCGAATTCACCCCTGACCAGCGAGCAGTTGCTCTAAAAGAGAAAAGCATTTTTAACACAGTGTATTATTCAGTCGAAAAATAAACAAGTTAAGTAAACTCGAGTCTCCGCGTGCAAGTTTATTTTCTCTCGGAATTCCCGTTTCCGCTGCGTGTTTGGCCTTACTCTGTCCCTGGTCCGCCGACAGGTTATGGGCCCGGAGTAAGAAGCGCGAAAAATTCGGTTCGATTGAGGTACGGAAGTCGCGATTTTTTTTGCGTCGCGAGTGTTTTCGTTGTTTGGACGTGAGCAAGCAGCAGGAGGAGAAGATGGCGGAGCAGCGTTTCTCAATGCCAAAGCTGACAAACCATAACTATCAAGTATGGAAATTTAAAATGGAAATGCTTCTCGTGAGGGAGGAGCTTTGGCATGTTATTTCCGAGGCGAAACCGGAGCCGGAGACGCCGGAATGGACGAAGGCGGATACCAAGGCACGAGCTACCATCGGTCTGTGCTTGGACGACGGTCAAACGAGCTTGGTGCGGCGATGCACTTCGGCGAAAGAAGCGTGGAAATCCCTCAAAGACTACCACGACAAGGGATCGGAGGTGTATTTGCTGAAAAAGCTGACTCATCTGGAACTGACGGAAGGGGGCGATATGGAGCAGCACCTGCAGGAGTTCACCGACTTGCTGCAGCGCATCGCTGACATCGGCGACGAGATTCCCAAGAAATGGCAGGTTGCAATGCTGTTGTGTTCACTCCCGGAGTCCTACGACGCGTTAGTGACGGCCCTCGAGCAACGGACGGGCGACGACCTGACTCTTGAGTTCGTTAAATCGAAGTTGCTGGCAGAAGCGGAAAAGCGACGAGAGCGGTCGGGAGGAGCTGTTGCTGCTGGCGGCAAAGCGTTGAAGACGGAATACCATCCCAATCGAGGTCGTGGAGGAGGAAATGTTGCTAGTGGTGGTGTCAATAAAGAAACACGGGTATGCTACCACTGCAAACGACCGGGCCACTTGAAACGGAATTGTCGGCAGTTGCAGAAGGAATCCCACGATGAACCTGGAAGGAAGAAAGAAAGTAGCGCATCGAAGAAAGAAGAAGATCCTAAGGTGAAGAAAGTACAGAGCGTCCTGGAAGGTCCGGTTGCTTGGATCGTCGGGCATGGAGAACCATGTAGTTGGTTTGTGGACAGCGGTGCCTCCCGGCATATGACCGGGAATAAGAACTTTTTCAAGGATCTGAAGCCTACGACGGGATTGAGTGTGACGCTGGCCGACGGTGAAAAGGCGGAAGTGGCTGGTATCGGAGGAGGTACGCTCGTTACGATCAACGGGCATGGTGATCCCACTGACATTACCATGGCGGATGTATTGTACGTACCCAAACTGACGAGTGGCCTTATCTCGGTGAGTACCCTTACTAGTAAAAGCTTTCGGGTGATGTTCAACGAGCATGGCGGTGAGATTCGTAACACTGGTGGTGACGTAGTGGCTATGGCCAGCCGCTATGGGAGCCTGTACAAGTTGTGCACACCGGAACAGGCATTGATTAGTGTGCAGCCGTCTCATTCGTTGGAGTGCCAACACACTTGGCACCGTAGACTTGGCCATCGGGATCCGGACGTTGTTAACGATTTTTGAGAATGGTGAGGCACCTGGATCGAAAATAGTGGACTGTGGAATCAGGACGATTTGCCGTTGCTGCCTGGAAGGGAAAATGGCACGGACCCCTTTCCCGAAAACGGCGGATCGTGGATCGAAGGACGTACTAGACGTAGTGCACACGGACATCAGTGGACCTATGGTGAGCACTCCCAGCGGGAATAAATACTTCCTTACTCTAATTGATGATTTCACCCGGATGGCGTTCGTATTTCTCCTCCAGCGAAAATCCGATGCAGCCGTCAAGATACGAGAGTTCGTGGCCTACTGCAAGACACAATTTGGAAAGACGCCACGCATACTGCAATCGGATGGCGGTGGCGAATATGTCAGCCACGACCTGCAGAACTTCTTGCGGAAGGAAGGTATCGTGAGCCAGCTGACAGCACCTTATTCTCCCCAACAGAACGGGGTGGCGGAGAGAAGGAACCGTTATTTGAAGGAAATGGCTATATGCATGCTTCAAGATGCTGAATTAGAGGAGAGATTTTGGGGCGAAGCCGTCCTTACAGCCACGTACATACAGAACCGTGTACCGACGCGGGCGCTGGGAATGTCGCCGTTCGAGAAGTGGTACCAGCAAAAGCCATCATATGAACACTTTCGGATTTTCGGATGTGAAGCATGGGTTCAGATTCCAGCTGAGCGGCGGAAGAAAATGGAAGTCAAGGCACGGAAGCTTGTGTTCGTCGGGTATTCGAATCAGCACAAGGCTTACCGTTTTCTCGATAAATCGAACGATCGTATAGTTATCAGCAGGGACGTGAAGTTCTTGGAAGACGTGACATGGGTCAAAGAGCCGCCGACGAAAGTTGTTGAACCAACTACGAAGCAGGATGAGTTTGTTGTGGAGCTAGATCCAGTGCAAAGTGCGGAAGAAACAACCGAAATGGAAGGCGCAGAAAATGCATCTAACTACGACAGTGCAGAAGAAGAAGCGTATCACGAGCAGGAGGAGTCTAGTTCTGGAGCTAGCGGATTGCCTCGTCGGGCGACCAGAGGAGTCGTTCCAGCGAGACTAAACGATTACATCCTTGGGTTGGCAGCTACGGACTGTGGTGAACCAGCGACATTCGAAGAAGCTACGACATGCTCAGAGAAGGATAATTGGTTGGAGGCGATCAACGAGGAGCACAAGTCTCTCATCTCGAACAACACATGGGAGCTTGTAGATCCGCCGGATGGCTGCAACATAATCGGCTGTAGGTGGATATTTAAGAAGAAGCTGGATGCTGCCGGTAACGTTGATCGGTTCAAGGCTCGACTCGTTGCCCAAGGATTCGGGCAACGGTACGGATGGGACTATGAGGAAGTTTCGGCGCCCGTTGCCATGCAGTCGACTTTTCGTGTATTACTGACCATAGCTGGACACCAGAAGCTGCAGGTTGAACACCTGGATATCAAAACCGCGTATTTGTATGGGACGTTGGAGGAAGTGATTCACATGAGGCAACCCCAAGGTTTTGTGGTTCCGGGCAAGGAACACCAGGTCTGCAGACTCCGCAAGAGTATGTACGGCCTAAAACAGGCCGCAAGGGTGTGGCACAGGACCATGACTACGATTTTGAAGGATTTGGGTTTCGAAGCGTGCCAATCTGATACTTGTCTGTTCCGGAAGCGCCTGGAGGACGGCCAGTGGATATTTCTACTTGTATATGTAGATGACATCTTGGTTGTCTGCAAATACGGTGAGAGGATCAAGGAAGTGGTAGAAGCTCTTCGGCGCAAACTGACGGTGACGACACTCGGCGATATCAACTGGTTCTTGGGAATACGGATCGTGAAAAACAGTGACGGGTTCTACAATCTGTCGCAGGATCATTTCGTCAAGAAGATTGTAACACGTTTCGGGCTGGAAGGAGCTAAGAGCTCAAAGTATCCCATGGACACCAATTATTTCAAGCTAAGAGTCAACAGTGAGAAGCTCAAGGATAACGGCGAGTACCACAGGCTCATCGGCTGTCTGCTATATCTGGCCACACATAGTCGTCCAGACATCGCAGCTTGTGTAGGCATCCTGAGCCGCTGTGTGAGCTGTCCTACCACCGTAGATTGGACGGAAGCCAAGAGAGTCGTCCGTTACTTGATTTCTACAATCGACTACGGACTACGGCTGGGAACGAAAGAAGATCGAGAACTATTGCTGACGGGATTCTGCGACGCTGATTGGGCGGGCGATACCGCTGATAGAAAGTCGTGTAGCGGGTTCCTGTACAGCTTAGGAGGAGCGACGATATCATAGACGAGTCGAAAGCAGGTATGTGTTGCCATGTCAACGATGGAGGCAGAGTACATAGCTCTGTCGGAGGCTGTACAACAGGCAATGTGGCTACGATCTTTGTTGAAGGAAATGGACCAGACACAACTCAAAGCTACAGTAACCCCACGTCTCCACTAGACAGAAATGTCTTGCCATTTTGCTGCCAGAAAGAGAAAACGTAACAGAAATGATCAACACCGCTGCTTTCCATGCAAACAGCGAGAGAACATTTCTGTCATGACACATCTGTCCAGCAAAATGGCAAGACATTTCTGTCTAGTGGAGACGTCGGGTAATATACGAGGACAACAGAAGCTGTTTGGACTTCGTCTCTCTCGACTACCAAAAGCAGAGGTCGAAGCACATCGATACTCGATTGCATTACACAAAGGACCTGTGTGCATCGGGCAAGATCGACCTGAAATACTGTGCTACTGAAAATATGACGGCGGACATCCTAACCAAACCTTTGGGATCGCTGAAGGTTAAGAAGTTCTCGTTGGAGTTGGGACTAGTACCGCTACCACGTTGAGGAGGAGTACATCAGGGATGAATCCACGAGGAGGAGTGTTGGGCGACCGCCCTGTGGTGCGCGAATTCACCCCTGACCAGCGAGCAGTTGCTCTAAAAGAGAAAAGCATTTTTAACACAGTGTATTATTCAGTCGAAAAATAAACAAGTTAAGTAAACTCGAGTCTCCGCGTGCAAGTTTATTTTCTCTCGGAATTCCCGTTTCCGCTGCGTGTTTGGCCTTACTCTGTCCCTGGTCCGCCGACAATCGAGAGGTAGAAGCAGCACTTCGACGAGCACCTGAATGTCGTGGAGAACGTAAGCACGGGAGACGAAGGCAACTGAGGAAAATGACGACGCCAGTGCAGCGAAGGATGGAAATGAACCAACTCCCACGGTGAGGGAAGTTAAGGATGCCATTCACCAGCTCAAAACCAACAAAGCAGCTGGTAAGGATGGTATCGCAGCTGAACTCATCAAGATGGGCCCAGAAAAGTTGGCCACCTGTCTGCACCGGCTGATAGTCAGGATCTGGGAAACCGAACAGCTACCGGAGGAGTGGAAGGAAGGGGTAATCTGCACCATTCACAAGAGAGGCGATCATTTGGAATGTGAGAACTTCAGAGCGATCACTTTGAATGCGATCATTTTGAATGCTGCCTACAAAGTGCTATCCCAGATCATCTTCCGTCGTCTGTCACCTAAAACGAATGAGTTCGTGGGAAGTTATCAAGCCGGCTTCATCGACGGCCGGTCGACAACGGACCAGATCTTTACCGTACGGCAAATCCTCCAGAAATACCGTGAATACCAGGTCCCAACGCACCACCTGTTCATCGACTTCAAAGCGGCATATGATAGTATCGACCGCGTAGAGCTATGGAGAATCATGGACGAAAACGGCTTTCCTGGGAAGCTGACTAGACTGATTAAAGCAACGATGGACGGTGTGCAAAACTGCGTAAGGGTTTCGGGTGAACTATCCAGTTCATTTGTATCTCGCCGGGGACTGCGACAAGGTGACGGACTCTCATGTCTACTCTTCAACATCGCGCTGGAAGGTGTGATGCGACGAGCCGGGCTCAACAGCCGGGGAACGATTTTCACAAAATCCGGTCAATTTGTGTGCTTCGCGGACGACATGGACATTATCGCTAGAACATTTGGAACGGTGGCAGAACTGTACACCCGCCTGAAACGCGAAGCAGCAAAGGTCGGACTGGTGGTGAATGCCTCAAAAACAAAGTACATGTTGGTAGGCGGAACCGAAAACGACCGGATCCGTCTGGGTAGTAATGTTACGATAGACGGGGATACTTTCGAGGTGGTGGAGGAATTCGTCTACCTCGGATCCTTACTGACGGCTGACAACAACGTGAGCCGAGAAATTCGGAGGCGCATCATCAGCGGAAGTCGCCCACGCACCAAATGCACCATGTACAAAACGCTAATAAGACCGGTGATCCTCTACGGGCACGAGACATGGACCATGCTCGAGGAGGACCTACAAGCACTCGGAGTTTTCGAGCGACGCGTGCTAAGAACGATCTTCGGCGGTGTGCAGGAGAACGGTGTGTGGCGGAGAAGGATGAACCACGAGCTCGCTGCACTTTACGGCGAACCCAGCATCCAGAAGGTGGCCAAAGCCGGAAGGATACGTTGGGCAGGGCATGTTGCAAGAATGCCGGACAACAACCCTGCAAAGCTGGTGTTTGCAACGGATCCGGTTGGCACAAGAAGGCGTGGAGCGCAGAGAGCACGATGGGCGGACCAGGTGGAGCGTGACTTGCATCGGGCGCGACCGAGGATGGAGAGCGGCAGTCACGAACCGTGTATTATGGAGAAATATTGTTGATTCAGTTTTATCTTAAATTTGATGTAATACTAAATAAATGAAAAATGAAAATGATACAATACCTCAACGAGTTATTGGATTAGTGTTGAGGATGGTTTGAGGTATTATTCAATTATGGAAAAATCCCTATTTGTATGGAAAAATCGCCGATTATTATTCAGGTATTGCGTACCTGATGTCATTATTCACGCGTTATGCACAGAATACACACCAGTTATTATTTTAGGTATTTTACCTCTTATGCAGGGCTACTTAATACCTCTTTCAGGTTGTAGGTATTCGGTTTTCCATACCTGAGTTAGTTATTCTTCAGCTATTTTCTCCTGCTCGGGTTGCCACAAAAGTTCAGCCTATTGGACGCAGTGGCTTAATTTCCCCAACAGGAGAGGAAAAAAAACCTAACTTGAAAAAGTTTGAGAACCCCTGCTTACTCTGTTTGGGTACCTTAGAGAAACTAGTATTGTTTAGTTGTTCAAGTGTAAAACAAATAGCTAATCATTATAGAATAATTATAGATAGGATGTGCATATCAACAATATTGAATCTATTTAAAGTTACCTCAGATGATCGAGTTATTTTTTTCATTTCATTAGCTTAACACCTTCATTGGTGTTCCTTCCGGAGATTGCTTCAGGATGTCCTGGTAATTCCTCCAAGAACTTTCTTGTGGATATCCTTCTTCTTCTTCTTCTGCTCTAAGGCTTTACATTCCAACTGGAACTTGGCCTCCCTTTTTTCAAATTAGAGTGCTTTGAGAACTTCAACACTTATTAATTGAAGGGCTTTCTTAGACTGAATTGGTATATTGTGTGACAAGCCCTACACTATGGAAGCCGAGAGGATTTTCTCGACCGAAACGGGAATCGAACCCATCTCCAGATTGGCGGAAACAATGCCTTACTGGCTAACTGGATTTTCACAGAATCTTTATCCGGGATTTCATCTTTCGATCTTTGATTTCTTCAATAAGTTCTGCTAGGGATTCCATCTACTATGCCTTCGGTGGATTCCTCCAGATTCCTTAATAAATTTCTTCTGCGAATTTCTCCAGGAAATATTTCAGAATATCCTTCAGGAGTTTATGCTGTTAGGAATTAGCTAGTCTAGGATCCAGGAATTTGATCTAAGGGTTTTTTAGGAACCCCTGAAAGATTTCCAAAAGAAATCCCTAAAGCAGCGTTTCTCAAACTATGGGTCGCGACCCACTGGTGGGTCGCGAGCTGATTATTGGTGGGTCGCGTAGTCTTTATTAACGTATGTCGAATGTTATTGCTAGCCATTTTCAATTTTCAAATATTCCCTTGGAGAATCTTTTTTTAGAAGAGTTATTTCTAGAATTTCGGTCTCACGTTATTTCTATTAAAAATTTTATATTATAAGTCTTGCCTGGAGTATATTGAATATTGAAACTACTGTCTGCATTCTACAATTGATTCTAAAACTATGAAAACTCATCGGAAGTTTTAAGAAGATGATAAAATTTTAGATTTTACATGGTTTATGGAAAAAATGAGTTTGCTTGCAGTTAGCATTTTCGTTTGGGCTTAGGTGCCCCACACAATACATACGTTTGCGTGTGCGTGACACAAGTTTGACACATTTCCCATACAAAAAAAAAATAGAAATACAAAAAATTAAAAAAATTACCGACAAGAAACCTTACTTTTACCAAACTTCAGTAAAGCTAAACTTCTGTGAAATTCAAATGACTGTCGATAATCTGAACTTAAACGGAACAATTGCAAAGTGATTTCAATAAAAGTGAAAGCAAAATAAGTGTGAAAGAAATCTTCAAGACTACTCATCTGAAAATCCAGCAGTACTATAATTCAAAAACTACTTGATGTTCATCCACTCGCTGTGAATACGTATATTATTTTCAACCGGTTTTTAATTTTAAAGTAGCTTTTAATTTTCTGCACTGCCTATGATCGCATAACTGTTCCATATGAATAGGAAACCCAGCAAATATGGGACTGATATGCGATCATAGGCAGTGCAGTGCATTTGATATCTGGTTAAATATATTAGAAACTTGGACTCTCATCTCAAATTTCGAGGACTAAGAGCTAACTAATGCTGCAAACTTGGGCGCCTTTTTTTTCTATCTGTATTAACGAGATATTTAGCCCTAGGCTGGTTCATCTCGAGTCCCACGCTGTACTTCCCTTTTGTGAGTATGTCGGGAGTGGAATTCGATCCCAGGTCCTCGGCGTGATAGTCACGTGCTCTAACCATCACACCAAGTCCCCTCCTCCACTTGGGCACCTTGACCTTTCTTAGACTTTTCTAAAAAAAACTAAAAGAGCATAAATAAACAAAAAAAAACTAAGTTTGAGGGCTACGTAACGTAAGTTTATCACAACCTAGTAAAGTGATAAAATGTATTTATATAAAAAGGCAGTCCAAATTTGCAAGAAAAGACTTATTTTATAAATTTTCGTGCTGGTGGGTCGCCAAATTCTTTGAAAATCAAAAGTGGGTCGCAAGCTGAAAAAGTTTGAGAACCCCTGCCCTAAAGGATTTCCATCAATTCTGAAGATTTCCCAAAAGGAACTCTTGGAGGATTTTTTGAAAGAATTTCTACTGTATTTCTACAAGGAACTTTGAAAAGATTCCCACAAAGAACTTCTGATAGTTTTAACCACTTAACCTATTTTACAGCTCTTTTGTCCACTAGGGCACTATGTGAGCGATTCCAACCAATTGGCGGCTGCACTTACACTTTGTACAGCGCCTAAATGTATTCTATTATATTCTCATTCTACTTACTATATCGAACTGGTTTGCCTCTGTGTTGCTTTCACTTTTCTACCCTGTCCTTGGTAGAAAGATGAGCATGATGATGAAATGATGTGTGGCTGTTGTTCCTTTTCCAGTCCGATTGGGGGTCGTCCATTATGGGTTGCCGTTTGCCGATATCCAATTATCCGGGTCCGTTTGAGCTATGAGAGCTCAGAAGAGGGTCAAGTGCCAGCCGCTCTCGGGGGGAAGAGCAACTGACGAAGTGCCGGGGCTGGGATCGAACCTATGATCATCCGCTTATGAAGCGAACGTGTAGCCACTGCGCTACGGGCCCCGGCGTCTGATAGTTTTCCACAAAAAAAAATTTATGAAGATTTTCAGAAATAACTCCCCGTGAATACCAGGTCCCAACGCATCACCTGTTCATCGACTTCAAGGCGGCATACGACAGTATCGACCGCGCAGAGTTATGGAGAATCATGGACGAAAACGGCTTTCCTGGGAAGCTGACTAGACTGATTAAAGCAACAATGGACGGTGTGCAAAACTGTGTAAAGGTTTCGAGTGAACTATCCAGTTCATTCGAATCTCGCCGGGGACTGCGACAAGGTGACGGACTGTCATGCCTACTCTTCAACATCGCTCTGGAAGGTGTGATGCGACGAGCTGGGCTCAACAGCCGGGGAAAGATTTTCACAAAATCCGGACAATTTGTGTGCTTTGCGGACGACATGGACATTATTACCAGAACATTTGGAACGGTGGCAGAGCTGTACACCCTCAAAGTACATGTACACAAAGTACATGCTGGTAGGCGGAACCGAACACGACCGGATCCGTCTGAGCAGTAGTGTTACGATAGACAGGGATACTTTCGAGGTGGTGGAGTAATTCGTCTACCTCGGATCCTTACTGACGGGCTGACAACAACGTGAGCCGTGAAATTCGGAGGCGCATCATCAGCGGAAGTCGGGCCTACTACTTGCTCCAGAAGAAACTGCGGTCGAAAAAGATTCACCCGCGCACCAAATGCACCATACTGCCGTAATTCTGCAAAGTGACGTAAGCGACATTGATAGTTTTGGCCCATTTTTTGGATATTATGCATAAAACTCTTGCTCATCCTCTAAGTTTCTTTCCATAGATGATAGATTACGACTAGATCTTGCATTCTAATACATCAGGCTTGCCACAGTGTTATTTTTACAACAGATATAATAAACAATGCACCAAAAAATATCGATATTTTGAATGGCGCTTACGTCACTTTGCAGAATTACGGCAGCATATACAAAACGCTAATAAGACCGGTGGTCCTCTACGGGCACGAGACATGGACCATGCTCGAGGAGGACCTGCATGCATTCGGAGTTTTCGAGCGACGCGTGCTAAGGACGATCTTCGGCGGCGTGCAGGAGAACGGTGTGTGGCCGAGAAGGATGAACCACGAGCTCGCTGCACTCTGCGTCGAACCCAGAAGAAGGCGTGGAGCGCAGAGAGCACGATGGGCGGACCAGGTGGAGCGTGACCTGGCGAGCAACCGAGGATGGAGCCACAGCCACAAACCGAGTAGTGTGGCGTATTATAGTTGATAATGTCTTATCTTGAATGTGATGTTGAGCAAATAAATGTATGTAGGTATGAGTATTAAAACTGACCTCTTTATTTCAAAAAGAAGCTGAAACGTTGGATTGCATCCAGTATAGATATGAATTTCTTATAAGAGAATGTGTCTTGCTGCATCACTAAGTTTTCAAACGAATCATTGACTTTTTGCTTTTCAATGATTGTTTGCCTCGCATTTTTGAAGTGATAAAAAACTGTCAATTCTGCAGCAACGCAGCAGAAAAAGTATCATCGCAATCACTGCGAGTGAGCATATAGGATGATACTTTTTCATACGAATATTCGCTTTGGTGGGAGAGAATTATCACTTTGAAATTTTGAGGCTCATATCCAACATGGCTGCCGATGCTGATGATGCCGTAAAAAGCCTTATAATATGCTAGCACATGTTGCAGGCACAGCAAAGCAGGAAGACGACCGTTGATCAGTGCGCTGAGCTGTTGATGGAGACGCATGGTCGTTCTAAACGATAATTAATGTGCGTTACCACTGGTTACTGTTCTTCAAAAGCTTTCACATCTTCGAAGAGTTCGAAGCAATTGTATGTTGCATTGGTCTCTCATTCGTCAACAGTCAACACCCACTTTCCCCTACCCCAAAGCCCCAAACCTTACCCTTCAGAGAGCCCCAAACCGGCTCCAATTTCGAATGCGAAGGGGGATGCGATGTAGGAATGTCAAAACTCAACTAGAAAACCTGTTTACCCACGAATGTCTTGTTTTATGCTTGTTTCGGCCACATCATTGCACTAAATTTTTGTTTGTATGACATATAGGTGTAGATAGGTTTCGGTACCAAGCATGAACGTTCTACGATCAATTGCTTATCAATAGACAGCGACCCGAAAAAAAGCAGTCGCGAACTCTGCTGAGGAGGTTTTCGCTGCTACAGTGCCGTCGTTGTACCGCTCGGAGTGATGTTCGATTAATTTAGTGTAGTTATATAACAGCGCGGGCATCAGCAGAAGGTATCAGCAGTGTTCAGATTTGTCCCCATACGCACAGAGTTCATTTCCGATTTGTGTTATACATTTGAGTGAATATTGAACATGGAGTCCCTGGCCGTGGCACTGCAGCCGTACAAGGACACCGTCGGACTGTCGGCGGCCGTCATAACGGTGTTGCAGTTCTTCAGCGGAGTGTTCGTGGTGAACGATATCCGGCGGAAGGGTAGCTCGGAAGGATTTTCCGCTGGACCGTTCCTCGGTGGTGCGGTGTTCAGCTTGCTCAACGTCCAGTTCGGGCAGATGCTGCAGGACGATGCCATGATCAAGGTCAATCTGATTGGATTGGGTCTGAATGTGGTGTACGTGTGTGCGTTCTATTGGTACACACTGGGACCGGCCAAGAACAAAGTGTGGGGACAAATCGGTCTGGCCGGAGCGATTGCCGCCGGGCTGTTGGCGTACGTGCAGTACGAAGACCCCAAGGTGGTCGAGTTTCGCTTCGGAATGATACTGACCGTTATACTGCTGATACTGGTTGGGATGCCGCTGCTGGGGTTGGTGAGTAGCAATCTATGTATATTTTAATACTACATATTTTAAATTGAATCATTTAGAGTAAATGAAATAGAGCGGACAATAATTTGAGCAAGAAGTGTTTCAATACATTACCATTTGTCTCGGTCACTCCGAACTCCATATAGATCAATGAGATTCCTGAGCAAAACTGTGTATGAGGGGGGAGGAGGAGGAGAGTTTGAGATTTCCTAAAATGACTGATACTGTCTTTCTGAGTAACTTTTTTCGTAGGAAACGCAACAACTGCATGGTAGTTTTAGTTCCCGTAGATAAATCGTTCATACATGTTTTTATATTTCATACTTTCAGGGAGAAATTTTGAAGAACAAAAGCACCGAAGGACTACCATTCCCGATCATACTATCTGGTAGCTTCGTTTCGCTCGCCTGGTTATTGTACGGAGTCATCTTGAGAAGTAACTTCCTCGTGGTAAGTTAATATAATTAATATAAAATAGGAAACGATCAACTCACTAAATATTCCCTTTCCTTCAACAGGCACAAAATGTGATCGCTCTGGCGTTGGGTTTGGTTCAGCTGTCGCTGTTTGTAATCTTCCCGAGTAAACCGTCATCGTCCACCAAAAAGGCGACCAAATCCGACAAGAAGACAAACTAAGACTAACACAAACCTGTGGCAAACGTTATCCAGATTTTTTTTTTATCTATTCCTAATACTACTTATGCAACTACATAATTGACAATAATGGTTTGTTGGGTGGGATGAGCTTTTAGATCTTGACGAAAGTGTTTGCGTGATAAAATTCCAATCATATATTAGCTTGTTTTCGAAATTGTGTAGTATAGTGTTCTTCATATTTGACTCGTCAATGAAATTGATTCCATATTTTATACAGTTATGATAAGAAATTCGAAATTTTACAATAGTTAGATGTTGGAAACGATTTTAGGATGTTGTGCAATGTTGTTAAGGTAAAAGATTTATCCGAAATAAACTAATACCTGTTTCCGTGAGTCAGACAATAAAATAAAAACCATTTTACACAGAAAATATTCACGATATTCCATATTGAAATTACAGATAAAATATATTTTTAGTCAAGTAATGAAATAGTATAAGATACACTTACTATGAAGAATTAAATTCTGACCGTGCTGCTATACAATAGTTTTCACTATAGAACGATGCTCAAGTAAAAATTAAAAAAATAATGTTCTCAAAACTACTTTACCATAAATAAACAATTCTTAACAGTGATGCTCTACAAGATTTACTACTGAAAGAAATCTCCCACACAACCAAATCTGGACCTCATTTGTAGATGTAACCCAAGTAACCACAAGCATTATAACATTGCACGAATTAGACTGAATATCAACCTTTGCAATGCGAAATGCAGTAATTCAACACTTGTCATGCAATAATGCTTTAGATTGGCATTATCAATGTGATGATGCATTGCATTTTTCTTTACATTCGGGTTTATTAAAAGGTGATATAAGATAATTCAATAATTCTACACTGCAAAAACTGAATAAATGCAATGTACAAACTAGCAAAGTTTGCTCTAACAATACAATTATAAAAGCTTGACTCTAATGGTAAACAAATGAAATCAAGAAGATTGAAGAACTTTACGATCAACTCTAGCGGTCTTCAACATTTCTGGTTCGACTCCCGACCAACTTAATCCCCGTTTGAGCCACCGATCGACGACAGCAAAACCTATTTAGAGATGAACTTTTCTCTTTTCTGTAGGCTGCTATCACATGCCAATAACGATGGAAATCATAATTAGCATATGAGCAGTGTGCGAAGGGTGTTTTAATCGAGGTTTTAATTTTCTTATGTTGATTAAATATCGTCTAAAATGCATTATGTATTTTTCAGTAATTTATCGGAATGTGATAGTTTACTGTATTCTATTACATATGACATAGTCGTTTTACCCTCTACTACAATGATTGAGACAGAAAAACAGTTTCCTTTTAGTTAATGAAATATCTGTTGTTATCACTGCAGCAGAAACGGTCCAAGGCGCCAGCGCAATGGAACTCATCTAGCGGTCTTCTACACTTCTGGTTCGACTCCCGACCCGGCGACAAAAAAATAATAGTTAAAACATTCATGTGTGGGGGCATCAGTACCGTCGATAACGAAACAATGCTAAAAATAGATTTTTGTTTTGGTTTTTCGTGTTGCACGTATCAAGCATGTCAAATGCAAATGTACAGCCCATGCATTTATATTACTTTAGCAATGGCTGTCAGCGTGCTGCAATATGTGGCACAAATTTGATTTTAGTGGGGCCCTTTTCGACTTTAATATTGCTTTAATGAGGTGTTTAAAGTAATGCAGCATTATTTTCATAATTTTAATTATCAATATATGGCAAAATTGATGCACTTATATACGGCTTCGTGGTTACTTGGGAAAGCTCGAATAAATGTATTATTTCGTAAGGACCCCCATTTGAAAAAAAAAACTCCGGTGAAGACAGGCGCATAGATATTTAGTACCGCAAAATGAAGTAACTTTGATAATGCGGGTAACTATGATAGTACGGTATGCGTGGTATATTTCGTCTTAACTATGATTCCTTCAGTCAGTTAAGAAAAGGGAAACGAGGAAGAATAATATACATATGAAAGCCCATTTCAGAGGTATTTTAAAATAATGAATTCATAACAACCAAGCTTAGGTATTGCTGTGTGCATTCAAAATGCAAATATCAAATGCGGGAGCACCAAATGCGGTAAGATTTTCTAACAGGTAACTCGATGTCAGTGGGAGCATTTGAATCCTAGGTTGGCGGTGGTTTTGACTATGGTTGCTAAGTTGCCTTTGGGCAAGCAATAGAAATTGTCAATTGTTTCATCATTCGTCATCGCCTTTGAACAATCTGCTCTACAGCAATGTATTTGAAGGCAATCTCGCTGTATGTGGCCAGTTCTTCAACAACGATAGCATTTTCTGTTGAATTTCTTCTGCTTTTTGTCACTCAAGGCGCCGCCAACGAATGCAGCAGACTTTTCTTCAATCGAGTAGTCCTCTTTGAACCCGTTTGATGCAACCGTTGCTTGAAGGTTTCCATGGTCAGCTCATTTTAGTCGATATTTTCCAAAGCAGTAATCAGTGGAAAAGTGTAGAATTAGCATAAGTTAAAATACACACTAATACAAAATAAAAATAAATAAGAAATTGGTCGTAACTGTCTGGAAGCGTAAGGAACAGCTGGGAAACCAGGTGCACCGAGGAGGGATTTATTTTCAAAAAGTGCTCCGTGATTTAAAAGGTCTGAAAACCTCTGCTATAACTTATAACTGTTCAACAGTACTTATTAGTTTAATTCCAAGTTTAAGATATTATTAAGAGATCTTTCTAGATTAATAAAAAACACCATCAATTAGGTTTCGCCTCCGTGACATGCAAAGGCTAGTATTTAACTAAGCTTTGCCATGCTCTCAAGTCTCTCATAAGACTCTTATTTGCTAACACTCTTATCGTGGTTCACTCAGATCAGGGTAGATAATACAATATGTAAAGAAATTGTATTAAATCAATGGATGGAGGTGTTTCGTGCTGCTTTTGTACTGCCGGTAGACGCATTAATGTCACATGTGCAAAAACAGGCAATCGATAAAATCGCGTCCAAAGTTCGTTAAGTAATTTGTCTCAACTATGAAGTAAGTGCCGAATCGCGTTCTAACATCAACGAATTTTGAATTTGAACACTAACTTTTGTTCTCGAGCGATTTCAATGTTCTATAACACAGGTTCCCAACTGGTGGTCCGCGGCCCCCTAGGGGACCGTGAAGCCAGTCTAGGGGGGTCGCGGTGTTACCGAAAAATGGTAAATTTTTATTCTATTTTGTGCAAATCATACCAATTTTTAATTTTGTAACATTGTTTTTTTTTTCTCTACATTGGTTCAGTAACACCAGTAGCAAACCAAATTCCCGAAGTGGGCGGAAATCGGGTTGAAGGGGGGTGAAAATACTGCAAAAGCGGCGATTTTTTCAGTAGTTTCAAGAAACATGTCCAGTTGTTTATTCATTCATGAAGATTAGATCTACATAATTATACAGAATTTAAAAGTTGGTACATGTATGAAAACAATTTTTGTAAGCGTTTTTTGAGACCAAAACATTTTGGAACTCGGAAATCTAAAAAATCTATTGAGAAGTCTTTAATCGATTTGATTTCGGAGTATTTTTAGTGAATACTAGCTGACCCGGCAAACCTTGTACTGCCCTGTATTGCCCGTTTTAATTGTGGATCTTTTACTACGATATTTTAGATTGGTTTAGTTCTGATGCTTCTGAATATCTTCTGTTCTCATAAAACTTATGATAAGTTCACAGTTTTTTTTTAATGTTTTTGTCACCCTGAGGACAAATTGAACAATTCAAAAATCTTGTTGATCATTTCATTCGTTTATTAGTTATATGGCTACACTGCCCATAACCGCATAACAGTAACATTCGACAGAAGTAGGCATTGGAGAAAATGGGACCCAAAGTTGCAAATTTTAATAGTATGGGAATGAACCGAAACTGTAAACATTTTTTATTAATTCGTAATCAATTGTTTAGCAGTAAGATCTTCTACAGCACTTCTTGTATGCTGGACCTATTGTCAAAAAAAATCGAACTTAAGTATGATTGATGACACGCATTAAAACCAGTCTATTTTCCCAGTGTGACTGTTATGCGGTCACATCGGTTAATGATGGTCAATGAGACAAAACAATACCAAGTCGTTATTTCACAAATCCTAGAACAAACTTCCAAATTTTTTTTCAGGTAGTTGAAAGTATTTGTAATTTGATGATGATCCCCGATATTAAGTGAATAACAGCAAAATATGCAAATGTTACAATTATGCGGTTATAGG
The DNA here is from genome assembly GCF_035046485.1 of Aedes albopictus. Lineage (NCBI taxonomy): Eukaryota > Metazoa > Arthropoda > Insecta > Diptera > Culicidae > Aedes > Aedes albopictus. The sequence goes on from NC_085137.1 coordinate 428,993,315, forward strand.
CAGTACAAAGGATATGTAAATCAATGTGTGTATACATTGAAATGCCGGCTACAGAAGCACGTTATCTTCCATTTGAGATATTTTACTAATAATAAATTCAAACTTCTATCAGAACATACTTCTTGACTGATTGAGATATTTTTTTTCCTTGACTATTATTATCTACTTTTGTTTTTTTTATGCGAAGATCCACTCTTTTGTAACAGTGGAATACAAAAGAACAGCCTATTTTTAAAAGAAGGAAAAATCTCAGATGAACTACATATGTAGTTATGTTGTTAACCAACTCTTTATCTGTGTAGCTTAATGGGACAAATCTGCAATAGAGTTAACATTTCAGCTGCCATCAACTACAATTCATTGAACTTTGGAAGAAAAACTTATGATTAAAGAAGGAAAAATTTCTGTTGTCATTTTCAGCAGTTAAACCGCAAGCATTGTAACAGTGTGACTTGAAAGAACAGCCTATTACTAAAAGAAAGAAAAATCTCAGATGGAGTGAACAGTACACTGTAGTATTAGTTGCAGGAAGTACAACCTGTGTGTCAATAAGGGCATGATGTTCTTCCGCCTGACAACCTTTTGGATCAATGGCCATTCTGTCTAATGTTCATTCGGGATATTGTGCAATCGGTTGTATGACGTTCGGCCTAATCGTCGTCAGCCGAACGCCATTTCCAAATTATGCCTTTTCTTCTTCCAATGATGGACTGAAACCATCATATGAATCTTCCTCGTCCCAAAAAAAATCCCTGCATGCAAATTTTCATACCAATCGGTCCCAGGATCGGCCCAGTAATTTCCGCATCCATAAGGATCAGTTATGGTCTAGTTTGTTGCTCATTGAAATTTGTCAGCTACAGAAAAACGAATGAATAAGTGAAAAAATGATTAACCAAAATAAATTTTATTTAGATCCCTCAGCTGAAAATTTTCGAATTTCTCGTTGATTTCACCCATTTAAAATGAAAATTTAAAACTCTTGTAAACCTCTACAATTTGATTAAATGATTATTTTTTTTTCTTTGCTTTTTAAATTGCCTACGATATCTTACCAGATATCCTGCATGAGTATTGCGAGGGATATCTCCTTCAAGAATTCAACAGGATTTGTTTCTGTGATTCTTGGCAGGACGAATCCTTCAAGGAACTTCTCTCACTTCCATGACTGCTCTTCGGTCTGGCACCGTCCGCCCGCTGGTCGCCCGCTTCTTCTATTTACCATTAATGCCCCAGATCCATTCCCATTAATCGCTGTGACAAAGCAGCATAGCTAGCATTTTTTTAAGAGTTTTGTCAAGATGTACCCTTCAAGTAGTTGGTGGAAGAACTCTTATTGAAGAATCTGGAGTTCGTAGAGGCATACCTGTGAAAACCTGGTAATCCTCCAGCATATTGCGTTAATATTTTTATCAAACGATTTCGAATAATTTTGCACGGTATCGCAGAACGTAAGCATGATTCGCCACCAGGGGGGGGGGGGGGGGGGGAGAATGAGGGCGATCGGGGAACAATCAAGGAAAGTCGTAGTTCTGACGAAAACCACGTTTGAATCGCTTCGAGACGGAGTACCCGCCGAGAAGAATTATCTGGAATATTAAAACCCGAACTGTCCGCGAGTGATTACCTGACGCGAGACATGGTGTGAACCGAATATACTCTGCGGCGGATGCGGGACCGCATATATACCCTTTGGATTCCACTGGGACCGCGAACCTCTACAGCATCTACCAGGGTGGCTTCCTTATTGATTCACCGAGTGGTCTGTAATCGCGTGTGGACCTCCGGCCTGTCCCTTAACGGATTGGACCTCTGGACACGGCTGTCTCGCCTGGCCAATATCAGCAGAATCAGCCTTTCCAGCAATTGCGACGCCTGTCCACTACTATCCAGCTGCCGCTGGTGATCCGAGACCTAGTGCCTCCTCGTAGATACACGAACAATCGTTGCTAGACCAAGGCCTCTAGCCCGTCGAACGATCAATGTCACCAGCTGAAACCACTCCATTCCATCGAACTCGGCACACATTGTTGTCATTTAAAATTTGACAATTATTGGGCTCATTGCAGCACCGCACTCTGGATTGTTTTTTTTTTGCGCCCGTGTGGAACTTTTCTCTCTTAGCTCATTTCCGGTTCATTTCTTTGGGAGTCCCTCGTTCCAAAGACCGGAGAGGTCTCATACCAAGCTAAGAACCTTCCCCGGCCTTAAGAGTATCTACATACAAAATTTCACGCCGATTGGTTCAGTAGTTTCCGAATGCATAGCGGTCAGACAGACAGACAGACAGACAGACAGACGGAAATTCATTTTTATATATACTAGCTGTCCCGGCAAACGTCGTTCTGCCTGCCTACTGTGTTTTTGACATGCAGCTCCATAGGGACGTCCCGGCGAAGTCATCTGTATGGGAGCCCCCCGTTCCAGAGACCGGAGAGGTCCCGCACCAAGCTAAGAACCTTCCCCGGCCCCGACAGCACCAACATACAAAATTTCACACCGATCGGTCCAGTAGTTTTCGAATCCATAGCGGTCAGACAGACAGACAGACAGACAGACAGACAGACAGACAGACAGACAGACAGACAGACAGACAGACAGACAGACAGACAGACAGACAGACAGACAGACAGAAATTCATTTTTATATATATAGATAGATAGATAGATATATATAGATGTAAGGGAGCATCCATTTGGTACGTCACTCTAAAATTGGGAATTTTCGACCCCCCTCTCCCCCCTTCGTACGGGTTTTTTTCTATACCTAATGCATTGCTTGTCACATTTTTACAAACCCCCCCTCCCCCCTACGACCGTGACGTACTTAATGGATGCCCCCTAAGATTTATTTTTACTGAAATTGTAAAAGAAAGGTTTTTTTTTCTGACTTGATTGATAAGAAAATGTTGATTTAAAATCTCAGGCGCTTTTTTTAAGAACAAATTTATAATAGTAGGGTTTCGAACTACTTGGGCGCCCGCGTCAACTCCCGCCTCTTCCCAGCAAAACAAATCAAAATATCATTTCCCGGGTAGAGGCGAAGAACAAACCAAGGACAAAAAAATAACAAATTTTGCCATCATATCTCATTTTATCATTCTTATGTTATTTATGAATAACACTAAATAACTCGCTAAGAACAAAAAATATTATCATTGCATAATTTGGTATTTCTGAGTTTTTATTGAATAACAATAAATAACGGCCCATATAGCCGAGGCGGTAAACGCACGGGTATTCAGCATGACCATGCTGAGGGTGACGGGTTCGATTCTCGGTCGGTCCAGGATCTTTTCGTAAAGGAAATTTTCTTGACTTCCTTGGGCATAGAGTATCTTCGTGCCTGCCACACGATATACACATGCAAAATGGCCATTGGCAGAGGAAGCTCTCAGTTAATAACTGTGGAAGTGCTCATAGAACACATAGAAGCTGAGAAGCAGGCTTTGTTCCAGTGAGGACGTTACGCCAAGAAGAGAGAGAGAAAGGACGTTACGTCAAGAAGAGAGAGAGAAATAACTGAATAATAACAATCATAGCAAAATAAGTTATTCTGAGCATCCTAAGTAAAATAACATCCTAATAGCATATTTTGCAATCATAACTTGTTTTGTTATTGATGAGTTATTCAGTATTTATTTTATTTTAAATAGAATATTATAAAGAATAAATTTTGTTATTGGTTTGTTAGGAACAAGAGCTAAAAGAACAAAAAATAATAACTCACTTTGTTCAAGAAAAAAGTAAATAATAACTTATTTTGTTGTTATAAGATCAAACCAAGGACAAAACATTTCAGAACTTACAATACAGTTTTTTCCAATCATAAGATCAACATTTACAATTTGTTCTCAATAACTCGATAATAACTTTTTCAGTTATTCTCCATTTTGAAATATTTTATCCTTGGTTTGTTCTTATAAGGACACAATTATTTATTATTAAGCTATTTTCCGGTGTTCTTTTAGCTATTATTCCCAACAAACCAATAACAAATTTTGCCATTCAGTTATTCATTTTTAATGGCAAAATTTGATCTTCGTTAGTTATTTCCTTCTACCCGGGTTGCCGCATGTTTTCCAAACGCACTTCCGTAGATAATCATCTCCCGCAACATTTCCGCAACGAGATCCACATTCAATAAGCTACACGTTCACTCTGAAGCCGCACAAGTGCTCAAACAACTTTTACATGCAGACGGGTGCACTTCGTCAGCACAAAGATGGGTGCCGAAGTGATTTCCCACTTGGTTTTGCTGGAGGGCAAGATGAAACACGAAGTTTTGAAACAGATTTCAAAACAATTTGGAAAATTTTCCATTACCGAAAGATTGTTTCAATCAAAAACTATGTGTTATGACAATCAAATTGTTTATCATGATTAGATAACATCAAGTTAACCCGCTGTTTCAACTTGCCCCGGTGTACCTTATCAGATTCAAATGGAAGAAGTGGACGAAAACGGTCGTTTCGCTGTGAATTTAGATATTGAACATTTTTTTACATGTAGTGCCGGGAATGGGGTCAAAACCCCTATGGTTATAATTCTCCATTTTTGGTAAAATTCACCATAGTAAAAAAGGGCTTCGTGGCCGAGCGGCTAGAAGCGCCAGTCATCTAGGTGTTTCGTAAGCATTTGGGTTCCAGCCGGGGAAAACATTTCGTCAAACGAAGAATTCTCAACTGGGCCACCTCAAAAAGGTTGGGAACCCCTGTTCTATAGGATTTTCTATGCGTCCACTTTTTAGAATAGGGCACTGCATGAAATTCTCTCCTTCTCTTTCACTCTAACAGAAATTTTGTAAACAACAAGGCCAAGAAACGTCAAAATCCCATACAAAATCAAAACAATGCAGTGCCCTATGTGACAAATCGGCCTTGCATTTTTTCGACTATTTTAGGAACAAAATACCTGTTTTTATTTCTCAATTTGATAGTACACTATCAGATCAGAGAACATTTCAGCTACTAAGGGGTTCCCTATCAGCGGTTTTCAGATTGTGCCTTCACAAGTGCATCGTGGCATTTCGAAAACATTCACTTCAAAAGTCATAAACTGCTGATGAAAAACCAATCAAATGAATGAGAACAAGGGAGGCCAACGGTTAAAATATCAGAAGGTGCACCAACGGGCGAGAAAAAAAAAGCAATCCAGGAAGAACCCTACCATGCATGCATTCACGAAGAATGATGCGCCTTACCAGGAATTCCACAGAACACTTCTTTGTGATTTCAAAGAAATCTTATAAGAAAAGTATCAAAGTTCTTAAAAATTAATATATCGAGGATCTTGCAGGGATTTTGTCATAGATTTCAGCAAAAATCTAGTAATAGTCTTGGAAAAACGTCTATCAAAAACCACACTAGTTAGGGTTCAACGTAGGATACCGTCTTACCCCGTTGGTTCGACACGTTTTAATACGACACTTTTTAATTCGTACCCCGCTTATTCGACATATGTCGAATTAAAAAGTGTTCAAATGCCACAGCGATGTACACTGTAAATGCAAAACAGTTTGATACTGTGACTATACTCGCACCCGCAGCAGCTCCTCTTGCAGCCGATAATTCCGGAAGCTCTGAGTTGATGCTATTCGACACCCAAACCGCCTGGAAACCAACCGGAATGAACTGAGGATGGAAACAATCGTAGAAAGAACTAGCTTTTCATTCGTACCACCGCAATATCTGTTGAAATTATATTTCATAACAAAACCGGAAATCAAAACAAAAATAGAGTTGCCAAATTTCAATGAGCAAGATGGTATAGGGTGACCGGTTTGTCGAATTAAAAGTTTACCCGGGTTATTCGACAACAGTCGGTGTCGTATTAGCGGGGTAATACGGTAACTCCGCCAATACTTCACCGATTTCTCTGAAAATTTTATGGTATCATTTGCATACAATATCAGCCATTCCTTAGAAAAACGATTTAGTGCAACTCCGATTGTCTTGAAACTTGGTGGGTTGGTAGTTCTTCGAAAATAATTAGGCCTGTATTTTTTTTATTTCGTTATTAGGGTGACCAATTTTCGGATAGGGTGGTTCTAAATATCAAGGTTTTTAAAAACTAAAATTTTTCAAAAAAATCATAACATTTGAATCAGTTAACCGATTTTTTTTTTGTTTGAAAGCTATTGAATTCTTGTTTTCAGGAAAAAGGCGATGAATGGGTCAAATTGTGTTATTTTCGAAGAACTATGAACCCATCAAGTTTCACGACAATCGGAGTTGCACTTCATAGTTTTTCTATGGAATGGCTGATATAATGTTAGTGGTTAGAAAATCAGCCATTTTGATGCATCAAAAGTATGCATCAAAAGTAATTCACTATTTTCCGTGGCGCAATTTGATTCCGTACACCCTTCAGATGTTAGGTTTAAGCTTAATCAATATTGACACTGTTTCAATGATCTACCGCAACTTTTTCTGCATTTGGCTGGTCATCGTTGGGGGAAACGAGCAATATAGGGTTACTGTTCCTGATTTTGATCAATGTATTACAATTTCAAAAGCACCATATTTTAAAACACAACAAATCAATAAACTTTATGCAAACTCCGAATTTTGATATGAAATTTATTGGTAACATGTGTTTAAATTAAGCATGGAAACCCTGTTGCCGGGAATAATACGAACAATGACAAAATAACGGACGCGTGAGCTGATCAATGTTATTTACGGGTAGGGCACTGTAAATGACAAAGAACCTGTTTTCATTTACCTGAGGTGCTTGAATACACAGGACTCTAGCTAAAGCTCGCAGAGAAATGGGTAAACACTAATAATTAGCGCCAACCCGTCAAGTTCAACGTCGTCACATCAGCCCTGATGCATCGCGGAATGAAAATCAATCAAAGGCTCGGTCAGAGAATGGCAAGCGACGCACCCCCAGGTTATTCATGAGGTAGGTAAAAGCAAAACACAACGGAAGAAAAGTTGTTTGCAAAAAAACCTGTCGTGAACGCCCAAAATTCGTTAAGCGAAATAGGTTATATTTAGTGTTGTAGCATTAATCGCTTGCAAAACAGGTTTTACTCGAAACGAGAAGAAAACAAATCTGATACAATACTTGCTTTCTCAACTTTTTGAAATGACACAGTTGTGCCAAGAGATCAAACTGATACGTAACAAATATCAATCAAAAGGAACTTCTGTCGCGTGTTTCCGAAAAAAAAAACATCAATGGTGAAATTTGTTGCGAATAGGCTTATACATTGTTCAAAATTGTTATGTGTTGTTCAAATCTGTTAACTTTAACTCAAATCCAGAGTTTTCCAATTAATGAATTGTTTTTTGAAACAAGACTCTAGCAAATTTTGTTATATGAAATTTATTAAATTATAACTAAATTACTACAAATTCTATTATCGATTTTAGAACAAATTTGTTATGAGTTTTATTATAAATATTTTGGCTCGAGTGACCAAAATAACGAAATTCATTGAGCTTTTTTGCGTCAAAATAAAACAAAAAATGTAACTAAAAAATACATAACGAATAATACAAAAAAAAATGTATAGCAAAATTATGCAATTCATTCATAATGGCAATTATTTTATGAGGCATAATATAACAGATGTTGTTATACATCTGTTTGAATAAATATAGCAAGTTCTGTTAGAATTTTGTTCTTAAATTTTGTTACAATATTATTATGGATATCAGATATAGATAACTTCTGTTGTTTCTAGCAGTTTTTATAATTTTGTAATAATTTTGTTATGTGCTTCAAGTTGGAACCGTTCATGCCTGAGTTTTTAAATAACAACGCAAACGGTAGGGTAAAAGCATCAGTTTTGGCCAATCAGGTGTTTCAGCCTATTGTAACCGTTTGGTTACAAATAGTTGATTTTTGTTTTGTATTTGTTGTATGTGTCAAACCCTTCACGTTTCTTGTGTAAAAACAGAAGGAAATACCACAGAAGGGATAGGGTTCAGTACCGCTGCAAATAAAGCCGGCTGCTACCAATTTTGTAATATGGCAGAATGTAGGAACAAATTGGAAATATGTGTGATGTAAGGGAGAACGAAAGAATAAGCGGCCATTGCATTAAATCGGCAGCGATTCTAATCAGGCGTCCGTGCGCTGTAGATGTGATGTTTGTGCAGTCGTGAAATACAGTTTTCAAAGAGTGAACAACTCCCCCCCCCCTCCTTTCTACAAGGGCTAGAATTAGCTCCGCGGGAATATCGTTCAGGTAATTTGTGTACCCTGCACATTACATACATAAGGACCTAGTTTTTAATTTGAACCGTCCTTTAGGATCTCTTTTGTTGAACCTTTTAATACGTTCCACTGTCCAGCACACGGGTCGGCCTGCGAAGCCGTAAGGCTTCCGCGTCTAACTCGTCAAGGAGTTTTGCCCTCCTTTTTAGGACGGATCCTCAGGCATGCCACCTTAATCGACAAGGAGGATCTCCCCTCTCGGCCGGTCGATAACGCCGATCGATAGCGCCTAAGAGGGAAGACGCCTGCATCCCCCTCCCCAGCCCGCTGGTCCCGTCGGCCGAATACCTGCCCGACTGCCCTCCTTCGCCATTCCGGCGAGAGTTCCGGCCGCACAGCAGGATTGGAGTCGCTGTGTCGGCCATTCGAGTCCCAACAACCAGAAGGCAGCGGTATGTACCAGTACCACCGAGTAGAATAGGTTACACTTAACAAATTTACACACTAAGATTATACACAGAACAACACGCACACGATGCAATTAGGATTTTTAATAAAATACATAAGAAACGTTAAAGTTCCGCGTTTAGTTTTTGTATCGCGAAAGAGCCCTTGATTACCCGGTAGCTAGCCGAACCTGGGATTGCCGGAGAGATCTTGCATCCTGAGTTGGCTCGGCACTGATAGTTTACCGATTCGTTTCACTGTAGCGATCCAAATCGGAATAGGGTCTGGGACCATTTCAGCAGGGGCACCTATTTTGGGTACATTGCTGCTATAAATCAGTCAATTTCAAACCGATTGATTTGAATTTTTGAACATGACTAGATACTGTGCCTATCTGATCGTGTCTCAACAATCAAGTCAATCGGTTCAAAATTGACTGACTTATAGCAGCAAATGCCCAAAACAGGTGCTCCTGCCTGGTCCCAGACCCTAAATTTGTTTTTTTTTACGGGTAGATCCTAATATAAAATGATGATAACAGCTGTGAAATCCATAGATTTTGATTAAAAAAATGGTAGAAAAATAATTTTCCTTAAAAAAAACAGCTCACATTTATCTATTTTGGCCACTCCCATAAGAAATACACGTGATTGTCCAAAATAGAAATCGAAGTTGAGAATATGGCCACAACTGAATCAGTGCTTCTATTTTGGCCAGTGCCACTTTTAATGCAAAAATCAAATATTTAATTAATTTAAGCTTAATTTAAGCATTTTTCCTTCAAAATATAGGTTGAAACCTTTCATTTGATACATACATAGGGTAGCGGCCGGTATTTTGGGCACTCTTCGCTATAACTCAGTCAATTCCAAATCAATTGACTTGAAATTTTGTACACGGCTAGATACTATACCCAAGTAACAATTTCATTGCTGATTAGTTTTGTTTGATTTTTATTAGGGTGTTATTACAGCAATAATTAAAACTCGCAGTTTTATGACTGCGTTTATGAAAGCCATTGATAAAATGTTTTATACTATACAGTGGTTTTTCGGTTTTATCACGATCAAAAAAAATTTTACCGTGATATAAACGAAACCGTGAATTTGGTGAAACGAGAAAAAAATGTAAATTTTTTATTCAAAGTCGTTCAGCTGCAAAATATATGAGTCGTAGTTCACATTTTTTAACAGTTTTGGTGGACTGGGCAATGCTGTATTGGTTTTATATTGATTTCGGAATGTTTTTGAACAAGTGTGATAAAAACGAAACGAAAATCGTGATAAAATCGAATAGAAACCGTGAATTTGAGCGAGTAGTGATTAAAACGACTAGTGATAAAACCGAAACGCCACTGTACTTGAAGATATCCATAAAGACAGATTTTAAGAGTAAACAAAACTTTCCGATTTGCAAACCTTCTGGTAACCATTATTACCACCATAAAACTGTTAAAACTCTCAACAGATGGCGATCCGTTCGATTAGTAACGACATCTGTTGGTGAAAAGCAGAACTACGACATTTCTAAGTTTATTGCGGTCATTATAAAAGTAAACTTGCTTTCGTTTTATTTTCGCTGATTATTGTTGCCGCCATATTGAAGAATTAGCTACCGTCAAACGGGGTTACTTGCAACAGCGGTGTAACTTGCAACACGATAGCATACACTAAATGTGAAGCATTTTTTAATAATAATGAAAACTAGTATGCCCTACTATTTTGATTATAGAGATTATGTGTATCAAAGATCGATTTAGTATAAAAATTTGTTTTGTTTCTTTGTTAATGGTTTAGCTACACTGTTAAAACGGATTGCTCATTTTATGCCATAAAAACAAGTATGAAAATCGTGCTTGACCTCTCCCTTATAGTAAGTGCGATAAGTTTGATGACCTTGCTTGCAGTTAGAGTATCTAATAGTAAGCTTAGCTAAACGATAAAAGTTTGATAAACTTATCGACTAAGTAATGCAAAAAATCATTATTATATTCGACAACCACTATGGGGTAACTTGCAACAGTTGAATTTGACGAAACCTTCTATTATTTATCTTCATTTCACGATATATTTGACAGAAATATGCGAAATGGATCATTTATTGATTACGTAGCGCGTTCATTTTCTAATGACAATTCATTTTTTACATTATTTTGCACGTGACCTTCAAACATTGTTAGGAAATACCACATTTTGAAGTTTCATTCATGTTTCATCATGTTAAAAGTTCAATTTTCGTTTATGAACGCTGTAAAGCAATCACTAACATCAATTCTGAACCTAGATGGAGTAAATTTTTTCAGTTTAATACCCAAATTAGCCTGTTTGATATTTACAAAGTAGAATAGGTGTGTTTCAATCATGTTAATTTAGCTGAAATTGCCAAACACCACTTCAAACTGAAAGCTACTTGAAGATGACTCACTCTACCTTTTCAAGAAATGACAATAATCATTGTTGACGTTTTGTAATGAGTGCTAAGTCACGAGAATCATATATATTTTGTGTTTGAGGGACGTGAGACCTGTTGCTAAACGATATACTCTCGCTTGCAATAACTATCAATCCTTCATTGAAAAACTATATGTCAATTGGTTAGTGTACATCTTTTCATGATATGTTTCATGCATAACATCGGAAATTTACAATACGACTAAATGCTAGAATGTTAGTGCTGTTTAATGATAGCTAACTTAGCTTCATGTCCTATGTTGCAAGTTACCCCACAGATGGGGAAACTTGCAACAAGCATGTATTTCGCACCTCCTGATTAGGTGGCAACGTATTTAGGTAAACCAAGTGTTGCATAGTATTCTACTCGGGGTAATTAGCGTACACGATGCTTCACAGGATGTTTCAAATGTTTAGATTTTCAATGATATTGCTTCAAAGTCGAAAAGTGTTGCAAGTTACCCCATTTGACGGTAACGTGAATGAAAAATAGGTAATTTTGCTCAAATAAGCAATGAATTGATAGTTTGCCACCATTTCCACAACAAGCTCACATAAATAAACTCTCTCTGCTGAGTTTTCTTGTGATTCGAGATAGTTTTACTAAATAAACAAATTGATTTAATCCATTCCAAGATGATAATATTCACTATTTTTGAAGCGCATTAATTTTATGATTCTGCCACCCCAATATTCACGGTAAAATTTAATGTGCATACCCGGGTAGAGCTTAATGGCAAAAGAATGGCAAATTTTACCATTAAAACAGAATGTTTGAATGGCAAAATGTGTTATTTGTTTGTTTGAAATAAGAGTTAAAATAACAAAAATAATAACAAAATTTTGGTAGCAGAAAAACTTAAAAATAACTTATTTTGCCATTGTAATAACAAAGTAATGGTAAAGCATGTGGATAAAATTGAAGAACAAAATAAGTTATTATTGAGATATTGATAACAAAATAAGACCCAAATTAACTGTTATCGGTGAATAACAAAATATGACATTCTTGAGTTATTGATAACAGAATAAGAACAAATTTAGCTGTTTATGTGGCGATAATGGAAGGTTTAGTTGTTCAAATTCAATTTTAAAATAATGGTTGATTCAGTTATTATTTCAAAGTAGCAGAAGAAAGGTAAAATGAGCTATTTCTTTTTTTTTTCTTCAATAAAATTAAAGTTCATCAATCATTTTTTTTTTTGTTTATAGAGACTTTACCCAGAAGGGGCATTCGTCTCTAATTTATCAATCAATGTAAAAACAGTTTTATTTTGTTATGCTTGAAATATACAATATAATAGTTAATGGTATATTAAGAGTAAAATATGTTATGGTGCCTAATTTTAATAATTTCTCACAATACCAAAATAATGGCAAATTTAGCTAGGAATGTAAATTATGTTATTGTTGTGATATTTTATACAATTCATTATAAAAGGTGCTAAATTGCAAGTTTTACCATGATAGTAATTTTTGTTATTGATGTGTTATTTAGCATTATTCATGAATAACATATCAATGACAAGATTTGCTATGATTGTATATTTTGCTATTGATTTGCCATTTTAAGTTTTTCATAATAACAGAAGAATGGCAAAACGAGATATGATGGCAAAACCAGTTATTATTTTGTCCTTTGTTTGCCATTAGCCTCTACCCGGGTAAGCCTACCAACACAATATCAACTATTGTCAAGTATTGCTTTGAAATGACCGCTTCTACTTACGAATGATGTATCGTCCTGAACTTTACGTGCCATCGAAGCAGCTTCTCTGCATCTTGAGCTGTCATAATTTTTGATGAAAAAAAACAACAACAATCGAGAATGGGATTTTTTTCTACTAGGTTTTAAAACGGTTTTATTGCTACTCTTAATGCGGTTTGCCAAACCTCTCCGAGAGTGGTCCACTTAGCCGGAAGGTGCTCTAAAAGAGATTATCAAGAGGTTTTGATGTATAAATCAGTTTTATTGCGAGTTTTATAAAATTGGTAATGAAGATCTCTTGTAGAGCCGAACAAAACTTAAAATGTTACTTGGGTACGTATCTCATCGCGTTCCAAAAATTGTGTCAATTGGTTCATAATTAACTGAGTTATAGCAGAAAAGTGCCCAAAATAGGACCCCTGCCGAGATGGTTCCACTTCCCTAGGTAGTTTTCATAGGATTTTTATAAAAATGTTTTTTCTCAGACTGGCCAAAACCAGTGCCCACCACCCTACGTAATACACCAATGTTGTGAAAAATTAGACCTGATCGATTCCACTTTTCGTTCTGACGACAAGAGATCAAACATCTGCAAATACCGTCATTTCCTCAATGCATGTAGTTCTTCTGACGGAATAGACTTTTAATCTATTGATAACTAACTGAACAAAAAATTCTAGGTCCAAAACATCTTGACTACCTGGTTTTATTCTAGAATTTTGACAGAATTTTTTAATGCATTTCGGTGAGATATTTTCTGCGGATTGACAGAAAAAATATGTTTGTAAGAGAATTTGCCTCACTTTCTGGAATGTATTCTGGTATAAATCAACAAATATTATAATGGAATTAGAAATATTTCTCTTGAGTGATATTGTATTAAATACTAGGATTTTTTAACGAAATTGTTCCGACAGAGGTTTAAAAAGAATATTTTGTAGCTAGATATATCTTATTTTTTCCGCTTAGTTTTTTGGTAAACATTGGATATGGCACAATTCCTTGCACAAAATTGTATGAAAACCGCAAAAAAAAAATATCGTGATGATTTCTTTTAATGATGGACCGAGTTTCTTCAATATGTTGTCCTTGGAAATGTGAAGAAAAGCATTTGAAACATATGTATTTCTTTTGTTTCTCTAAGAATTTGAGAGGAAAAGAGTACTGGAATTTATCCGAAGGAATCCGAAAAATATCCGAAGGAATCCGAAAAATATCCGAAGGAATCCCGGATCAATTACTGGAAGGAATCTCTGGAGGAATTACAGATAGAATTCAGGAGGAATTCCGACATAAGCCCCTGAACGAATCCCAGAAGAAATCCATGATATACATTCAAAAGGAGTCGTTTAACTAATCCTGGGGGTATCCTTGAAATAATCTGGGAAAGGGTCCCCGAAATAATCTCAGGAGAATATATGAAGGAATCTAGTGAGAAATCCTTGAAGGAATCCCGAAAGGATTCCAAGAGAAACTATTAAAGGAATCTCGAAAGGATTCCCTAAGAAAATCTCGGGGAAAATCCCTAAAGAAATCCCAGGGATAATCAATAAAAGAATCACGAGAAGACTCAAATTCTGAAAAAGAATCCATGAATGAATCAAGAGGAACTGTTGTACACAGAAAGAAATTCTGAAAACTACACTTAACGAGACGTTTAAATTTCCATTTCATTTCATTCGACTTTACATTAAACATTTTATTGCACGCAAAATTGTAAGCAAGCTCCATACTGCCGACAACCTGTGATTTCACAATCTGATGGAGAACTGTGTTGAAAACGATGGAGGTCATATTGTTACAGTGAACTTAATGTAACAAATTTTGAACTGTGTACGAATTTCGGGAAAAGTCCCTAAAATAAGCCTGGGAAACACTCAGGAATAATCCTGGAAGAATTCCTGATGTAATCCGTGAAAGAATCTCGGGAGAAATCTCTAATCTCTGATGGAATGCAGGAAAATGTCCATGAAGGAATCCCGGGAGAATTTCATGGAAAAATCCCGGCATGAATCAATGAAGGAACCTAATCCCTAACGGGATTCCAGTAAGAATTCCTGGGAGAGATTCTCGACAGAATTCTGGGAGTATCCCTGAAGGAATTCCAGGAAAAATATCTTAAAAAAACACGGGAAGAACCAATAAAGGAATCTTAGAAAGAATGTCGAGAGAAATCTCAGTTGGAATACCCGAAAAAACACCACCAGAAATCCATAAAATAGTCTCAGGAGAAATAAATGAAGAAATCGTGGGAGGAATCTCTGAAGGAGTCTAGGGAAGAATCACTGATGAATTTTGGGAGGAATCTCTAAAAAAATCTAAATTAAGAATTCCTGGAAGGTATCAATGATGGAAACCTGTAAGGAATTTCTGAAGGAATGGCGAAAATAATCCTTGAAGGAATCTCTAACGAAATCTCCGAGTAATCCCTGAAAGATTCTCTTAAGGAATTCTGGAGAAATCCCCGAAGGAATTCCAAGACAAGTTAATGTAGGAAATCCCAGCAAAAAACCCTCGAATGCAATCTCGAGAATATATCCTTAAGGAGGAATCCTCAAAAGTATTTCGGAAGAAAAACCTATTGGAATCTAAAGAAAATATCCATTAAGGAACCCCGCCGGGAAGTATCAATGAAGGAACCCTGAGAGAATTCTAATTCCTAACGGAACTCCTGAAAGAATTCCAGGATAAATATATGAAAAGAGATTCTTGAAAAGTGGATAAGGGATCCCTTGAAGAATCAATGATGGAATCCCGGGAGGAATCCCTTATGGAAGACACCTACTTTAAATTCCAATCCATGGTTATGATGTTTTTGACAACATTTGTGTGGGGTGAGCGAGAAAATTCTGTTCTTTCAAGTAATTGTTTTTTTACATTCAACTTCAATCACTAGCATTACTTTCTATCATTTATGGGTATTTATTTCGATATGCAAAGCGATGATATGTTACTGCATATAAGCTGTTGCAAGTTTTAGTAGACTTTCCTATTTTTCAATAATGTTTTTAATAAAGTTGTTGAATAATTTTGGTATCACTGGTTCTATTACTTTTATCGGAATTTTAATTGTCGTTTTTTGTCAAATTTTGATAACTTTTTCATGTCTTCCAATTTGTCTTTCGTCTATTAAACCCTTTGAGCCCGGAATTTTTCCAAGTGTTATTATGGAGATTTTTCTACGTTTTTCTGTAGTTTTTTTTCTGGATATCCTAGGTCATCCAAACTATTTCTGAGTTTAGATCCTAAAGTCTACGGGTATAATGGTCTTCTGAAAGTTTAATAGACAGTATCAGATCAGTCAGGAAATCCTAGGTCATCCGAACTGTTCTTGAGTTAAGATCCTATAGTCTACGGGTATAACGGTAACTTTTTCCATTATACAAAGCTACGATTTGTAATCTATCATGTCCAGTAAGTCATCTGAAAGGGTAATAGACAATATCAGATCAGTCGGGGTATCCTAGATCATCCAAATTGTTCTTGAGTTTAGATCCTAAAGTCTACGGGTGTGACTATAACTTCTTTCAATATACAAAGTAAAGTAATCTAATCATGTCCAGTAAGTCTTCTGAAAGGTTAATAGACAATATCAGATTAATCGGGATATCTTAGGTCATCCAAAGTGTTCTTGAGGTTAGATCTTAAAGTCTACGGGTGTAACCGTAACTTCTTCCATCAGAAGCTGTAATCTATCAAGTCCAGTAAGTCTTCTGAAAGTTACAGTGTTTTTTTAGTAAGGAATCCCATAATATCCCAAAATATATAACAACGCTTATTGTTCCTCTAACTACTTCGGTAAGTACAGTGGATTATGTAACACTACAAAACGTAGCGGCAAAAGCTATTGTCACAAGTGTAGACCTGAAGCTATGGGCTTCGGAGTAGCGTTGTTGATTTGGAATATTTCAAAACTATCTTGAAATGACTCATGATAGGCCAGAGGGATTACAGATTACAGTTTAACCTTCTTCGGGCATTAGAAAAAAGTTACAAATAATGCATTGGGGTCATTATGACCCAGAAAATCAAACTCTTATAGAATGATGATTTTTCCACCAATTCAAATGACCAAAGTCTTATTTGATAGATAATTTCGTCAAGAATGTGTAGATATGTTGAAATAGTGGTTCCGGGAACATTGGCCACCGGAAATCTGCTACATAGAGCACCATGTCGGACATGTGGGATCCCACTACATTTTGCCAGTAGTTGTGGAATATCTCGCGTTCTGGACCACTAAGAAGGATGCTGTGTTCGGCAAAGTTGCTCAGTAGACTAAGAGCTTTCACATAGGAAACAATATAGTTCGAGAATCACTCACTGCGTGGCGCTAGTGTTCCTATGAGCTTCCAGTTCAGTCTGAACGTCGTATATCTCGCGTTCTGGACCACCTAGAAGGATACTGTCTTCGGCAAAGTTGCTCAGAAGACTAAGAACTTTTATATAGGAAACAATTTAGTTCGAGAATCACTCACTGCGTGGCGCTAGTGTTCCTATGAACTTCCAGTTCAGTCTGAAGGTCGTATATCTCGCGTTCTGGACCACCTAGAAGGATACTATCTTCGGCAAAGTTGCTCAGAAGACTAAGAGCTTTCACATAGGAAACAATTTAGTTCGAGAATCACTCACTGCGTGGTGCTAGTGTTCTTGGGAGTTTCCAGTGCAGTCTGAACGTCGTATATCTCGTGTTCTGGACCACCTAGAAGGATACTGTCTTCGGCAAAGTTGCTCAGAAGACTAAGAGCTTTCACATAGAAAATAGTTTAGTTCGAAAATCACTCACTGCGTGGCGCTAGTGTTCTTAGGAGCTTCCAGTTCAATGTGAACGTCGTATATCTCGTGTTCTGGGCCACCTAGAAGGATACTGTCTTCGGCAAAGTTGCTCAGAAGACAAAGCGCTTTCACATAGAAAACAATTTACTTCAAGAATCACTCACTGCGTGGCGCTAGTGTTCTTAGGAGCTTCCAGTTCAATCTGAACGTCTTATATCTCGTGTTCTGGACCACCTAGAAGGATGCTGTGTTTGGCAAAGTTGCTCAGAAGACTAAGAGCTTTCACATTGAAAACAATTTAGTTCGAAAATCACTCAATGCGTGGCGCTAGTGTTCTTGGGAGCTTCAAGTTCAATCTGAACGTCGTATATCTCGTGTTCTGAACCGCCTAGAAGGATACTGTCTTCGGCAAAGTTGCTCAGAAGACTAAGAGCTTTCACTTAGAAAACAATTTAGTTAGCACATCACTCACTGCTTGGCGCTAGTGTTCTTAGGAACTTCCAGTTCAATCTGAACGTCGTATATCTCGTGTTCTGGACCACCTAGAGATACTGTCTTCGGCAATGTTACTTAGAAGACTAAAAGCTTTCACATAGAAAACAATTTAGTACGAAAATCACTCACTGCGTGGCGCTAGTGTTCTTAGGAGCTTCCAGTTCAATCTGAACGTCTTATATCTCGTGTTCTGGACCACCTAGAAGGATGCTGTGTTTGGCAAAGTTGCTCAGAAGACTAAGAGCTTTCACTTAGAAAACAATTTAGTTAGAACATCACTCACTGCTTGGCGCTAGTGTTCTTAGGATCTTCCAGTTCAGTCTGAACGTCGTATATCTCGTGTTCTTGACCTTTTAGAAGGATACTGTCTTCGGCAAAGTTGCTCAGAAGACTAAGAGCTTTCACATAGGAAACGATTTAGTTCGAAAATCACTAACTGCTGGCGCTAGTGTTCTTATGATCTTCTAGTTCAGTCTGAACGTCGTATATCTCGTGTTCTTGACCTTTTAGAAGGATACTGTCTTTGGCAAAGTTGCTCAGAAGATAAAGAGCTTTCATATAGGAAACAATTTAGTTCGAGAATCACTCACTGCGTGAGCGTGACGCTAGTGTTCTTAGGAGTTTCCAGTTCAGTCTGAACGTCGTATATCTCGTGTTCCTTCGGGAATTTGTTTGGGATTTTTTAAACCTGCTACATTATGATCTTGTACCGACTTTTGACTTTCGATGTCAAAGGATAAACAAAATAGGGCGGAATTAAAAGGTACAAAACTGATTACACTCATTCGTAGCCTGCTAAATTATTTTTGAAATTTTTTTGTCAATTCTTTTGAAAACTGTCTTAGCGACAATTGAACTCGTAATTTCTTTGGTGAAAGTTTTCAAGATTTTTTTAGGATGGTCTTCAAGAATCACTCACTGCGTGGCGCTAGTGTTCTTAGGAGCTTCAAGTTCAATCTGAACGTCGTATATCTCGTGTTCTGGACCACCTAGAAGGATACTGTCTTTGGCAAAGTTGCTCAGAAGACTAAGAAAACAATTTAGTTAGAAAATCACTCACTGCTTGGCGCTAGTGTTCTTAGGAACTCCCAGTTCAATCTGAACGTTGTATATCTCGTGTTCTGGACTACCTAGAAAGATACTGTCTTCGGCAATGTTATTTTTTTAGGAACTTATGCAACAAATGCTTCGGCAATGACTTTGTGGTCTTCTTTAGAAATTTCTTCTGCAGAAATTTCTTTGGGGATCTCGTCTGAAAGTTCTTTTTTTTCTTTGCAATTTGTTTGGAAAAGCCTCTGCTTATTATTTTGGGAATATTTTCAACATTCTTTTGGAAACATATTTGCCAATTCTTACTGATTCGGTATTTCCTTTATAAATCGGTTTGGCGGAATTTCTTAAAATTAACCCTATGAAAACATTTCGTGTTTCCTTTTGGCGGAATTTCTTCAGCAAATTCTTTGAAAATCCTTTCAGCAATATTTATTGGATTTGATCCAAATCTTCATATAAGTTTTTTTGGGTTTTCTATTTCGGCAATTCTTTGTAATTTTGTTCGATAAATCTTTTGGAAATTTCTCAACAGTAATATTGGAAATTTTTTGAAGTTATTATTTATGAAAATATTTACTGCATAACTGTGGGGTTCGTGATCATACTGTTAGTAACGTCAGCCTTTTTGGCGTATTGTAAGCTACGGATTGTGGGTTCGATTCCCATTCCGGTCGGGAGAAAAATTTCGCCAAATGGAAAATTCTTCATTGAACCACTAGATGTCTTACAGTTTTACATGTTATCCGTTGTCTAGTGTGAGTTATATTAAGTCTGTGGTCTTTAGCTGAAGACGGTGTGCAAACTTATCAGGTAACTCTTACGGGATTTCCTTTATCAATTTCTTTGGAAGTTTTTTTTATCTCGTTGGTCGGGGATTTTCTGCCGTAGGCAGGTTCAACCCGGCTTTCTTTGGAAGTTTCATCTGCAATCCCTTTGGAAATTTAGCTGGCAATTAGTATTGTAATTCTTTCGACAGCTCTGTGCAAAATTGAATTTTTAAAAATTTCTTCAGTATTCTTTCAGCATTGGAAACTCCTTTAGAACAACCTTACAGAATTTCGTTTCTTATTACTTTGGAAATTCAATCAGATACTCCTTACGAATTGTAAAAAAAAATACAATGGTATGGCCGGAGAAAATCTCATCGGAATTACCTAAAGAATTTCCAAAAATCAAGGTGTTTTCAAGAAGTTCATCAAAAATCAAGAAGTTCTCAAAAAAATCAGTATATTTCAAACAGCAATTTCCAAAAACGTTTGAATGTTGAAATAGCTGAAGGCACCCTCAAGAAATTACCGAATGACTTTCCAAAGGAATTGCTACTGAAATTTCACAAGGAAATCCTGAAGTAAATTCCGTAGCAGAAGAAATTTTCAAAAAGAATACCAAATAAGCTGTCGAAGGCACCTCAGAAAGCATTGCAAAAGAAGTTTCCAAAAAATCTTGATGTAATTTCACGATTATTTCCAAAGGAATTCACTGTGTGATTTTCAAAGAAATTGAAGAAGAAATTACCAAAGGAATTGCTAGGTAATATTACAATTAATTTGCCGACGAATCTGCAGAAAGGAATCAATAAGAAATTGCAGGAAGAAATTTTAAAAGTATTTATCAAATAAATTCTCAAAGGAATTTTTCAATGCATTTTCATTCTAATTGTAGAACAAATACTCAAAGAAAGTATGTATTGAAAATGAATGCAAAAAAAATAACAAAGAATTTGCGGAGAGAACTATTGAAGGAATTGTCGAAGCAATCAAATACAAAAAAAATATCAAAGATTTTTCAGAAAAATTACCAACAAAGTTTAGAAGAACTTTCCGAAGGTGTTACCAAAGAAATAAAAAAAAAAACAATTTCTCAAAATACTTTCTGAAGATACAAAAAATTAAAACATTAAAAAAATATGAATAAATTTTTAAATGAAATGCAAAATGGTTTTCCAAAGCAATTGCCAAAAATGCTGAAAGTGTTTTCAAAGAAATTATTGAAAAGTTCCAAAAGAACTGCTGGAAAACTTTTTATCAATTGTCTGGAAAATTTCAATAGGAGATCTCCAAAGAGATTTCTTGAAATCCTCCTATACAAATTTAAAAGCTTTTATTCTTCTGAGCAAATCTTCTGAAACCTGTATTTTTTTAAATAATTCAGAACGTGGAATGTAGTACGCTTAGACCAAACTCGTAGCTTATTGCAGAACTTAACCAATATAGTGATTTTGATTTTCTAACTAAATTGTTTTCTATGTGAAAGCTCTTAGTCTTCTGAGCAACTTTGCCAAAGACAGTATCTTTCTAGGTGGTCCAGAACACGAGATATACGACGTTCAGATTGAACTGGAAGCTCCTAAGAACACTAGCGCCACGCAGTGAGTGATTTTCGTACTAAATTGTTTTCTAAGTGAAAGCTTTTAGTCTTCTAAGTAACTTTGCCGAAGGCAGTATCCTTCTAGGTGATCCAGAACACGAGAAATACGACGTTCAGATTGAACTTCAAGATCCTAAAAACACTAGCGCCACGCAGTGAGTGATTCTCGAACTATATTGTTTCCTATGTGAAAGCTCTTAGTCTACTGAGCAACTTTGCCGAACACAGCATCCTTCTTAGTGGTCCAGAACGCGAGATATTCCACAACTACTGGCAAAATGTAGTGGGATCCCACATGTCCGACATGGTGCCCTATGTAGCAGATTCCCGGTGGCCAATGTTCCCGGAACCACTATTTCAACATATCTACACATTCTTGACGAAATTATCTATCAAATAAGACTTTGGTCATTTGAATTGGCGAAAAAATCATCATTCTATAAGAGTATGATTTTCTGGGTCATAATGACCCCAATGCATTATTCGTAACTTTTTTTGTGGCGCCATTTTGGTTTCACCTTAAGAAAATTTTTTTTTTGTTAAAGACTCGTTTCTGAAAAATATTAAAAGTAAAGAAGTTTCATTACGATAAGTTAACTAACAAAAGAGATATTATTGCTTGAAATCCCGTTTTGGGTCATAATGACCCTAATGCACGACGAAGGTTAAAGTTCATTGTGAGAGTAAATACTGTTACTATCGAGAGCTAAACTTCAGGATAGTTAGTACGACCCTCAATATATCCCAAAGATTCATAATAATGTATAGTAGACTTCAGGCCAATCAACGCGATTGATTATGAAACGTTACTCAGTATGTCAGATATGGCTGACCAGGAATATCCCTGTAGTGTCTCTAAATGATATTTGAGATTTCAAGAGTTTCGCGGATCCCAGTAGATTATACAATACTATTATTTATGGCGAAAACACATAATTTTTGTTTTGTAGATTTGAAGAACTTCATTATAGGACAGTTCGGACGATCCTGAATGTTCCAAAGGTTTATAATAAGCTAGTAGACTTCAGATTGCTCCAGTAATATCTACAAAAGCAAGCTAAAAAATTTAAAATTGGTCAAACGGTTAAAAAGTTATAAGACTCTGAAGTTAAAATTTTTTGTAAAAAGAAGAAAAAAATGAATTATATCTTCAGAAACTCATATTTTGCGTGACTTTGGAAAAAAAATGATGTTCTACGAGTTAATTCAAAATTTAATTTGTGAGAAATTCATAAAAAAAAAATTGAAAATCGGTTGAAAATTGAGAAAGTTATGGCACTTGAAGTGAAAACACCTTTTTATTACTCGAAAATTCGACTTTGAAGCGATTGCGTGACCTCTAAATCTCAATATATTTGGCTTAAACTCAGAGCTTTCTCTTTTTGTGTCATTTTAATCCAAAAGAGCTTACGAATTCCAGGTTTCAACAACTTTTGAAAAATAAGCCGCAGCCTAGTGAACCCTTTACCCTATTCGACCTTTTTTTCCATTTCACCTTTTGTCCCTTCTACCTTTTGTCCTTTCGACCTTATATACCATTATACCATACCTTTTATACCATACGACCTTTTGTCCATTAGACCTTTTGTCCATTCGAAGTTTTGTTCATTTGATTATTGTCGTTCGACCTTTTGTCAGAGATTCTGCCGAAATATACTGTCGTGTAAATATGACTGCCGGAGAATATGGGGTTAGCAAAAAAAAAAACATAAACAAATCAAAAAGTGCATCAACTAATCCATTTTTTATAAATAATTGATTTTTAAGCAAAAAAGGGTAGAAATTGCAAGTAATAAATAAAAAAATATCAAACAAATAAAAATAATTAAAAAAAAAGAATAGCAATAAATAATCCAACAACGAAAAGTAAGAGATTCAAAAGCAATAAATTGACAAAACGTAGACGTACACTACCCGCCATAAATATGGAATCGCATCGCCTAGTATTGCAACACCCCAGTTGAATATTGCAGCACCCCCAGAAAGTTTGGCATCACCTGAAGACTTCATCACTTTCTGAACTGTATCTCAAAACCCGTATCCCCTGCATAGTTTAGACCTTCAGCAAAGTTGATCAGAAGACCTATGGCTATCAAATGGTGGTAAGTTTAGTGCGTAATTCCGCCGCTATGAGGCGCCAGTGGGCATTTACAACGAAGTACTTTGACATGGTTTATCTCATGATTCTGACCACCTAGAATGTTCGTGTCTTTAGCAAAGTTGATCAGACGGTCTATGACTATCAAATGGTGGTAAGTTTAGTGCGTAATTCCGCCGCTAGGTGGCGCCAGTGTGCGTTTAAAACGAAATACTTTGACATGGGTTATTTCATGACTCTGACCACCTAGAAAGTTCGTGTCTTTAGCAAAGTTGATCAGACGGTCTATGGCTATCAAATGGTGGTAAGTTCAGTGCGTAATTCCGCCGCTATGTGGCGCCAGTGTGCATTTAAAACGAAGTACTTTGACATGGTTTATCTCATGATTCTGACCACCTAGAAAGTTCGTGTCTTCAGCACAGTTAATCAGACGGTCTATGAATATCAAAGGTGGTAAGTTTAGTGCGTAATTCCGCCACTATGAGGCGCCAGTGTGCATTTACAACGAAGTACTTTGACATGGTTTATCTCATGATTCTGACCACCTAGAATGTTCGTGTCTTCAGCAATGTTAATCAGACGGTCTGTGGCTATCAAATGGTGATAAGTTTAGTGCGTAATTTCACCGCTATGTGGCACCAGTGTACATTTAAAACGAAGTACTTCGACATGGATTATCTCATGATTTTGACCACCTAGAAATTTCTTGTCTTCAACAAAGTTGGTCAGCCGGTCTATAGCTATCAAATGGTAGAAAGCTTAGTGCGTAATTCCGCCGCTATGAGGTGCCAGTGTGCATTTAAAACGAAGTACTTTGACATGGTTTATCTCATGATTCTGACCACCTAGAATGTTCGTGTCTTCGGCAAAGTTGATCAGACGGTCTATGACTATCAAATAGTGGTAAGTTTAGTGCGTAATTCCGTCGCTATGTGGCGCCAGTGTGTGTTTGAAACGAAGTACTTTGACATGGTTTATCTCATGATTCTGATCACCTAGGCCATACACCGCAGTTTGTCTCGCCGCCGGTTTTTATTTTTCGCGCCGGTGATCAGTGCACAAACAAAATTAATGTTGCATTCCTTCAAGGATTCCTCTTGAAATTCTTTCGGGGATTTCTCCTGATACGCTGTCGTGGATTTCTCTTAAAATTCCTTCGAGGGTTCCTCCTGGAATTTCATCGATGATTTCTTTTAGAATTCCTACGGTGATTCCTCCTTGAATTCCTCCAGGGATTCCTCATGGAATTCCTCCAGGAGTCCTCCTGGAATTTCTTCGGGGAATTCTCCTAGAGTTTCTTCGGAGATTTCATCTGAACTTCCTATGGGGTTTCCTCTTCCCCTTGAGATTCCTGCAGGGATTTCTCCTGTAATTTCTTCGGAGATTTCTCTTGAAATTTCTTCAGGATATCCTTCTGGAATTCCGTCGAAGTATTCTGGACTTTCTTCAGGGATTCCTTCGGAGATTTCTCCTTGAATTCTTTCGGAGATTTCTTTTGGAATTCCTTCGGGGTCTCCTTCTAGAGTTCTTTTGGGGATTTCTCCTGGAATTATTTCGGGGATTGATCCTCGAGTTCTTTCGGAAATTCCTGCTGAACTTCCTTCAAGGACTCCTCTTGAAATTTCTTCGGGGATTCATCCTGGCATTCCGTCAAGGATTCCCCCTGGAATTTCTACGGGAACTCCTCCAGCAATTACTTCGGAGGTTCTTCCTGGATTTCCTTTGGAGTTTTCTCTTGGAATTTCTGTTGTGATTCCTCTTCGAATTTCTTCGGAGATTGCTCCAGAAATTTCTCATTGAATTCCTCCGGGGATTCCACCTAGAATTCCTTCGGGGTTTCCTACTGGATTTCCTTGGGGAATTTCTTCTGGAATTCATTCGGGGATTTCTCTTGGAATTCCTTCGGTGATTCCTCCTAGAATTCCCTCACGAATTTCTCTTGGAACTCTTTCAGACGATATTTTTCGATGATCCGTTATTGAAATCCTTTGGAGATTCTTACCCGAATTCCCTTGGAATTTCCCACTGGAGTCCTGCTGGAATTTCTTTGTGGATAATTGCTGGAACTCCTTTGGGATTCACGCAGGATTATTTTCGAAATTTGCTCTTAAAATTCCTGCGGGAATTCCTCTTAGTATTCCTTCGGGGATTCCTTCTAGAATTCTCTCAGGGATTTATCCTGGAATTCCTCCAGAAATACCTCTAAGGTAATTTTCGTTGATTCCTCTTAGAATTCCTTTGGGGACTCTTTTCCTAATTTTCTTCTTAACTCCCTCTTGAATTCTTTTGAGGGTTCCTGCTGGAAAATCTTTCGGAATTTCTCCTGGATATTTTTCGTTGATTTCTTAGAAATCCTTGCTTAAAGGATTCCTTCTCGAATTACCTTAAAAATTCCCTCTGGAATTCCTTCGAGGATGTCTGCTGTAAATCCCTCAGGATTTCTTCTTGAATTTATTTATGGAATACTCCTGGATTTCCTTCTGAAATTCCTCGAAAATTTCAATCATCGATTCCTTTAGAAGTTTCTAAGACAGACTCTTGAACCACGAGAGATTTCTGTAGTAGTTCCATCAGGATTTCATACAGCAGTTCCTGCAGAGATAAGCCAAGAATTTTCTTCATGGATTTCTCCAGTTTCTTTCTAGGTTCCTCCTGAAATTCCTTCTGAGATTCCTCCCTAAAGAAACGAGATACCTTCCCTCTAAATAAATGAAACAAAAACTGTAGCAAAATCTCTATTGTATTGCCTTCAATTGCAATGCAGTATTGAAACATGAACTACACTAAGGATGCGGGTTATGTCATAATAGGTCTAATCACTGGTCGCAGCGACGGATCTGAACAGGACTTACAAAAGATATTCATTCAATCAATAGTTTATGTCATCAATGGTCATGAAATAGCTCAGACTACAAATTCTAGAGCTTAATTATAACTTGTTTGCTTTGTCAATGTAACATTATGGTCAAATTTTGGTCACGCCGATTCACGCCTCTGAAAGCTGCCACCGGCGTGACGCTGGCGCCGCCGGCCAAAAATGCCCCTCACGTTGCCGCCGAGCAAAATATAGTCGGCGCACAGGTAGGTCTAGGTGGTCAGAATCAAGAGATAAACCATTTCGAAGTACTTTGTTGTAAATGCACACTGACGCCACATTGTGGCGGAATTACGCACTAAACTTATCACCATTTGATAGCCATAGACCGCCTGACAAACTTGGCTGAAGACACGAACTTTCTACGTGGTCAGAATCATGAGATTAACCATGTTAAAGTACTTCATTGTAAATGCACACTGGCACCACCTAGCGGTGAAATTACGCACCAAACTTACCACCATTTGATAGCTATAGACCTTCTGATCAACATTGCAGAAGACAAGAACTTTCGTGGTGGTTAGAATCATGAGATAAACCATGTCAAAGTATTTCGTTTTAAATGCACACTGACGCCACATAGCGGCGGAAATACGCACTAAACTTACTATAATTTGATAGCCATAGACCTTATGATCAACATTTCTGAGGACACGAACATTCTAGGTGGTCAGAATCATGAGATAAACCATGTCAAAGTAGTTTTTCAAATGCACACTGGCGCCACATAGCGGCGGAATTACGCACTAAACTTACTACCATTTGATAGTCATAACCCTTCTGATCAACATTGCTGAAGACACGAACTTTCTAGGTGGTCAGAATCTTGAGATAAACAATGTCAAAGTATTTCATTGAAAATGCACACTAGCGCCACCTAGCGGCGAAATTACTCACCAAACTTACCACCATTTGATAGCCATAGCCTTTCTGATCAACATTGCTGAGGACACGAACTTTCTAGGTGGTCAGAATCTTGAGATAAACAATGCCAAAGTACTTCATTGTAAATGCACACTAGTGCCACATAGCGGCGGAATCACACACTAACATTACCACCATTTGATAGCCATAGACCTGCTGACCAACATTGCTGAAGACACGAACATTCTAGGTGGTCAGAATCTTGAGATAAACCATGTCAAAATACTTCGTTGTGAATGCACACTAGCGCCACATAGCGGCGGAATTACGTACCAAACATTTCACCATTTGAAGGTCATAAACCTGCTGAACAACTTTTCCAAAGGTCTAAACTTTGCAGAGGATACGGTTTTTGAGATATAGTTTAGTATTTCAGAAGGTTTTCAGGTGATGCCAAACTTTTTGGGGTGCTGCAATATTCAATTGGGGTGTTGCAATACTAGACGATGCGATTCCATATTTATGGCGGGTAGTGTAGGTTAATAAAGAACAAAATAGGAAAATCCAAAAACTAAA
>NC_085137.1:429021694-429022694 GCF_035046485.1 Aedes albopictus
TGAGGAAGATTACAAGTGATAGTCGAAATACGCGTATCTGTCTAAGGATAAGCAACATAGGGCGGAATTAAAAGGTACGAAACTGATTACACTCATTCGAAGAGGGTATTCTGCTTAGAGGGTTCGAAAAGTCGGTACAAGATAGACCATGAAACTTTGTCAAGATGCATGGAATGCTCCGGAAACCCCCTGGTTTACTTTTGGAACGCCCCTAGAACCCTTTTAAACCGCCTGAAATACCCCTGGAACGCCCCTGAATCCGTATTTTCCTGTAAAGCTTCCTGAAACCGTTCATTATGTAACTACTTTGAATTGTATTATGAAAAATCACTACATGAAAAACATGAAATGCCCGGCCGGCAAATCCGTCTCCAAAGGGTTAGAGGGCCTCAAGGGCGTTTCAGGGGATCTCAGAGGCGTTTCATGTTGTCTCAGAGCTTTTCAGAGGGTCCCAGGGGAAGTTCGTGGGACTTCAGAGGGTACCAGGAAATCTCAGAGGTATTCTATTTAAGGGGGTTTCTGGGGGCACTGGGGATTTCAGGGACGTTTATAGGAATGTCGATGGTGTCTCTGAAGGTTTCAGGGGACCCAAAGGGGTCTCAGGGGTTCAGGGGCTTCAGGGGCATAGGGGGCTCTTGGGGGTTGAAACACCGACAGACCAATATTACACTCTGTTTCCAAGATTGACAAGAAATTTGTAACTGAGATTGTTTTAAAATCGTAATCTTTTTGTCTTTTTTGACAATCTCGAAGAAGTCATGAAACCTCATTAATCGAAGAAACAATTAACCATAAAGTGGATTCGATGGAAATCATCTACATAAAGCAGAATAGTCAATAAGTATTCAAATAATACATCCAAAACCCAACAGGATTCAGAGCATGAGAATTATCTCCAAGTTTCCAAAAAATTCAATTGCTGGGCAAATAGTAGAACAGTTCGACAAGATAAAGCTTCTGTGCGCACGCGAACATGAACAGAAAGCAGTGTAAATTATTG
>NC_085137.1:429023194-429048194 GCF_035046485.1 Aedes albopictus
GCAAATGTTAAATGTTTTATATTTTTAAAACAAGTACTGGCTCTCTGAGTACCTATGTGTTAAGCTACTCGGAAAAGTATTCTGAAACTTTAAAGTTTAAAGTATGTTTTTAAATCTAATTTTTGAATTTGTTGATTTGGGGTAACATTGATCACTTAAGTGATTGTGTTAAAAATACCCTTACTTACTAAATTTGGGGTCTCAGTACACTAAGGTCTTTTTACACGGGGGATACCTGCCATGTAAAAAAACGTGTAATTCGAGAACCAGTGTAAAAAAAACTGAGGGAAATCTGAAAATATTGAAAACTAGCTGTCCCCGGCAAACTTTGTCTTGCCTACTGCGTTTTTTGACATTTCAAGTCCCTAGCCAAGTCCAAAACCCAGTTCAAAATGTATGTTGTGGTGGAAATGCTTCCTTTGAAATAAATCGACACCTACTGATAGCAGCTTCCTCTAAGCAGCTTCAATGCTGTAATAGTATTTATTTTTAGTGATTATAACTATTTCATTTTATAAATAAACTTACATTTTAGTGTACGATTTCCTCTATCTACAAAAGAAGCTCCACTGTTCCAACTAATAAGAATACCTTCTGATCTCCTCATCTGATTTCACACAGCAGTGTTGCCAGTTTCACCGAGCTAATCAATTTCTATCACAACAATCTCCCCCCCGTGAAACTGGTAATCAAATAAATTTTCGCTCATTCCCTAATTCAATCTATACAACTTTGCTATGTTCAATAAATATGGTTTTCGAAATCAAACGCTGATTTATCATAATTTCCCTATGTTTTATAAGCAGCAATGTTCTGCATAAAATCTGTGATGACAGCACTTCCTCCGGGATCATACACCACGTATAACTTTTCTATCGATAACAATATTACATTAGCGCACTGTATTCTATGTTCACGGGTTTCATATCCACTACCTAACAGCTTCTGTGTTGTTTGAAGATCCGTGCTTTGATCCGTGTTCTGCACACGTCCTATACCATATATCAAATTTTCGATACTATACATGTCATTAATTTTAACACTATTGTTTCGATCAGCACCGCTCTCACGACAAACGTACCCCGAATCAGATCCACACTGTGGAATGAGAATGTTCCTTTGTGGTGCTACACTTGGTGCTACGATCGATTGATTAGCATTTATTGCCAGGCATTGCGAGGTACTGCAAACAGCTAGTGATGTGCTATACTGTTTTTTTACTTCAGCCCTTTTGGCAGCAAACTCCAGCCGGATTGCTTCAGCGGCTTTTCGGTAACTCTCTTCGATGTCCGCTAAGCTCCGCTGGTATTCCTCCTCAATGCGTCTTTCTTCGTCTTCGTACTGCTTTCTCCACAGTATACCCTGCTCTTCCAATTGTTGGAGCCTACGTATGGTAGCCTCCATTGCAAGCTTTCAGCGGGTGATTAAAATCATTGAAGTATGTTGTGGTGGAAATGCTTCCTTTGAAATAAATCGACACCTACTGATAGCAGCTTCCTCTAAGCAGCTTCAATGCTGTAATAGTATTTATTTTTAGTGATTATAACTATTTCATTTTATAAATAAACTTACATTTTAGTGTACGATTTCCTCTATCTACAAAAGAAGCTCCACTGTTCCAACTAATAAGAATACCTTCTGATCTCCTCATCTGATTTCACACAGCAGTGTTGCCAGTTTCACCGAGCTAATCAATTTCTATCACAACAATGTATGAAAACCCGATTTTCAAAAACTTACAATTTTCCCATGTTTTTCGCCTCATAAACCTTCCTTGGGTGAAAACTAACAGATCAAAACTAAGACGATCCAAATCGGACCCTCCGTTCGCAAGTTATGCGCGGTCCCACGTATGCCACTGCATTTTTATATATTGAAAATGTCTTCACCTTCAGATATCTGAGGATTGTTTTAAATAGTTCAGCAGATCTACATACGATATCAATGGGTCAATAAGTAAAGGCATTATGATATGGGACGATTTTCACGAAGTCCGTTCAGCTGCTTGGTTTCGCCGATGATATTGATATTATTGCTCGTAAATTTGAGACGATGGCGGAAACGTACATCCGACTAAAGAGTGAAGCCAGGCGAATCGGATTAGTCATTAATGTGTCGAAGACAAAGTACACCATGGCAAAGGGCTCCAGGGAGGAATCACCGCGCCCGCCACCCCGAATGCATATCGACGGTGATGAAATCGAGGCGGTTGAAGAATTCGCGTACTTGGGCTCACTGGTGACCGCCGACAACGACACCAGCAGAGAAATTCAGAGGCGCATTGTGGCAGGAAATCGTTCTCCCTACGTGCAGAAGACCAACACGCCATTGGAGTTTTCGAACGGAAGGTGTTGCGTACCATCTACGGCGGAGTGCAGATGGAAGACGGGACTTGAAGACAGAGATGGAAACCCTCTCATCGTGAATCAACTCGCGAGCGTAAAAGCAACAAACGGTTTACTCACGGTGCCGAGAGTAAGCCGTGTGTGAGTTTATTCGCACCCGCTTGCTTCACGAGTATGAAGCAAAACACAAACAAAAATACTCATGAATTTTTATTCGCGAAGAACTAGTGGAGATGCGGGAATTGCATTTTAGTGCAATTTTAATAGCAAAACAAGTAATTATCCATCAGATAGTAGTGTTTTGTGCTTTATTGTTCCTGAAAAGTTAATCTGTCGGCCGTGTAAATTCGTTTTTTCACAAAATTGAAAAATGTTCAGAGCTGCTTCGCGAATCAATCACGAGTGCGACCAGCTTCGTTAGCTCGCGAGTGAAGGAAGTGCGAATATATTCTGGCTTCTGTTGTTCACGAGTAGGATAGCTTTGCGTTTGTGTCTACTCAGCTGCACTCCTCACTGTTTTCCATCACTGCTTGGAGAAGGCGAAAGAACCACGAGCTGCATCAGCTGCTGAGAGAACCAACCATCGTCCATACCGCGAAAATCGGGAGGCTACGGTGGGCGGGTCACGTCATCAGGATGTCGGATGCAACCCGACTAAAATGGTTCTCGAGAGTCATCCGACCGGTACAAGAAGACGTGGAGCGCAGCGAGCTAGGTGGGTCGACCAAGTGGAGGACGATCTGCGGACCCTACGCAGAGTGCGGAACTGGAGAAAAACAGCCATGGACCGAGTGGAATGGAGACGGCTACTATGTACAGCAGAGGCCACCCCGGCCTTAGCCTGACCGGTAAGGTAAGTATTATGATACACATGCACATTATTGATTCGGTGCATCATCCGAGAGGTTCATGGAACATGGTGATGTAGAGAACTGAATTTTAAAGATGCTCCAGGTCACTCAAGAACTTCCGCGAGTAAAGACTTTAACATCTACAAGCGTAATCAAGGAGTATTGTTACATTACCGATACAATGCAACTTCCTACAGGTCTATGGAGGGTTGTTCTGCAAAGAACTAATTTCCAAAGATATACCTGGTCAGCCAGCGTGAGTCAAGGCCTTAAGATCTACAAGCGAAATCAATAAACTGTTATTACATTACTGATGCAGTGTAACGTCCTACAGGTCCATGCAGCATAGTTTAGTAGAGAAATAATTTTGGAACACGTAGGACCTCCAAGAACTTTCACGAGTAAAGGCCTGCTGCACATCTACAAACGTAATCGATGGTTTCTTGCTACATTACTGATACGTTGTGAAAACCTATAGATCAACAGAGCTTTGTTCTGGGACGAACGACTTTCCAAAGGTGTTGCAGGTCCCCCAACGACTTGCATGAATAATGGCTTAAAGATCTACAAGCCAGGGTGGCCACTCAACTCGGTAAAATAAATTCCCGGTTATTTCCCGGTTTTTCCCGGTACCTAAAATTTTTTTCCCGGTTTTCTAGAAATTGATTTATATGGTTAAATCGGAACACTGATATTGCTATTTTCTGATTTTGTAAACAGTTAACCTTACTGGAAGCGAACCATTGTCAAAGGTCTAACAATGTGAAAAAATATCATTCATCATAAACAGCCCAAGTGAAGTACACTTTTGGCTCAATTGATCGCGTTCTAGGAGGTTGACAATTTATGGCGGCTTTAATGAATTTTACATTTATATATTTTTTGAATTCCCCAACAACATAACACCATAACTGTTCAATTTTATGCTTTAAGCTTGAACTGTTTAACGCTCAAAATGACATAAAAATACTTGAATGCGATTTTTTGTACCAGAAGTTCTTTTTTTATGTGCAAGTTATCAACATTCAAAATTCAGAAAACGTTAGTAAAATCTCGAACAAAGCGAAAACTAAATCATGCCTAACAATTAGAAGCGAATGATCCCTGCTATCAGAGCATCTTTGGTGGAAAAACAAAATCCAATATAGGCCACATTTAGTAAGAAGCCCATATTTTCTCTAGTCTTAAAAACTTAAAATATTTCTCAAAAAAGTATTTTCGGAATTTTATACATACATATTAGATATGCTCTATTCAAAGTTAGGGTAGAGATTTCTAATAGAAATGCCAAATGAAATTAAAAAAAAAAACTCATATCAATTTCTCGAGAATCAACTGGAGCAATCCCTGGGAGATTATTCGAAAAATCTCTTGAGGTAATCTGGAATGTAAAAACTGTTTGTGGAATCTCGGAATAATTAATAAAGGATTCCTTGATTTGTTGATGTTCACTGTTGAGATGCTTGACAGTATACTAATGAAAGAGGGACTCCTGAAGAAATCCATGGGAGGATTCAAATAGGTAAAATATAGTTGGAATTCCCAAATAAATTACTCCAAAAGAATTTGACAAAAAGCATGTAAAATCTTTAAGAACGTCTTTAGAAATTATTTATAATTTTATCAATAATTTTCTTGAAAAAATGGAAATTATTGGTAAAACTGCTTGATATGGTTGAATTGTTTTGGAAAAGTTACTTATGAGACGTTTCAAGAAATCCCTGGGAAAATATCTTGTTAAATCTCTTAATGAATATTTGGAGAAATCTCTAGGAGAATCTGCGAAGCAAACCTTGGTTTATCATCAAGAGAAATGTTAGGCAACCTGGAAGAATCGATTGAATACTATCTAAAGAACATGTCCAACATGGAATACTGGAAAAAATGTTATGAAATTCTTGAAGACGATCGATTTAACAGAATTTCTAAAATCATACACATTTGTAATTGTAGAGGAACACTGCGGTAAAATAAGGTATTTTTTAATATGGCAATATTTTTTTCTGTAATGATACAATACACTGACTGTCCTACCCAAGACACATTATTTAAAGTTTTCCATTTATACCTTAGCTTTTACAAAAAAACAATTGTAATTCTCTACAACAGTTCTATTAAAAAAGTCCAAGATTTAAAATCAAAATTTAAGAAAAATCTAAAATAAATCTTATGATTAGGTTTTGAACGATAAATCTAGTATCTGCGATACAGCATCTTTAGATTACAAAAATATAGATCATGTTTAAGAAAAAAATATGATTCTCATGTAGATGCAATAGAAATTATTATCCTGGACCTTCAATTTTAAGGGTGGTTTATTTTCTAAGCAAATTCCCGGTTTTTTCCCGGTTTTTCCCGGTTGTTTGCGATTCCCGAGTAATTCCCGGTTTTCCCGGAATTCCCGGATGAGTGGCCACCCTGTACAAGCGTAATCAATGGATTGTTGTTACATTACTGATACGTTGTAACATCCTACAGGCCCATGAACCATTTTTCCATAAGCAACTAATTTCCAAAGATGTTCTAGGTCATTCAAGAACTTCCGCGAGTAAAGGTCTGACGATCTACAACCTAATCAATGTATTATTCTTACATTACTGATAATGGTGGAACATTCTGCAGGTCCATGAAACATTGTTCTGTAAAGAACTTATTTCCAAAGATGATGTAGATACTCCAAGAACTTCCAACGAGTAAAGGACTTAAGATTTATATGCGTAATCAATGGATTGTTGTTGTCTTACTGATACGATGCAAGATTATACAGGTCCATGGAGCACTGAGCTGAAGAGAAGCAATCTCCAGAGATATTCTAGGTCCTCCGAGAACTTCCGTGAGTAATGATCTGAAGATCTTCAAGCGTTATCAATGGTTTGCTGTCACATTACTGATGCAGTGTAACGTCCGACAGATCCATGGAGCAAAGCTTATTTCCAGAGATGTTCTTGATCATCCAAGAACTTTCGCGAGTAAAGGCCTGATTATCTACAACCTAATCAATGTATTGTTCTTACATTACTGATGTGGTGCAACATTCTACAGGTCCATAGAACATGCTTTCCAAAGAACTAATTTCCAAAAATGATCTAGGTCCTCCAAAAAGTTTTACGAGTCAAGACCTTAAGATCTACAAGCGTAATCAATGAATTGTTCTAACTTTACTGATACGGTGCAAGATTTTACAGGTACGTAGAGTATTGAGCTGAAGAGAATAAATCTCCAAATATATTGTTGGTCCTCCAAGAACTCCCGCGTTAAGGACCTTAAGATCTACAAGTGCAATCCATGGATTTTTTATTACATTACTGTTGCGGTGTAATATCCTACAAATCCATGGAGCATTGCTGTGTAACTAAATAATTTCAAAAGATGTTCTAGGGTCCCCAAGAAGTTCCGTGAATTAAGGCCTTAGAATATACAAGCGTTATGAATATGGATTGTTGTTTCATTACTGATACAATCAGTAGGTTGACTCCAGAGGCACTTTCTCTTCCATTTGGGAAATTTGTGCCATCACCATCATTTACCTGAGGGAGAGAGAATTGAGGAATAAGGAATCAGATAGGGAACAGGGAGGTAAGGGAATAGGATCGACATAATCGCATAAGCAAACCACAATGGGTTCAAAGAGCGGCCTGAAAAGAGCACTGTAATAACACATAAAGCGTAAAGTAAGCCTATAGCTACTTACCACAATAGGTGCAGAACAAAAGAACATCCTGATGATTCAGGCTTCTTAAAGACCGTTCGCAATGCTGTTTTATTTTGTATGGCGAGTTTTAAAATTTTTAAAACTCGCCATACAAAATAAAACAGCATTGCGTACGGCCTTAGGTCAGTTTCACTTAACTAAGTGTTTACCGAGTACTCGAAAATGCAGTTGCGTAAAAACTGGATATGTAATTACATTTACATATCAAATGATACGAAGTTCCATAGTCGGATTCTCAGTTAAGATATACAAATGGAACAGCCTGTTGAGGCTTGTCGTGGGCAAGAGCGCAAGTAGAAAAACCACATTGAGTTATCTCATTTGCGCTCCTGCTACGAGATTCCTTAACAGTGGCGACAAGACTCCCGCATGGGGGCATCCACAGACACTCAATTTCTTAGTCGCTACTTGACGTAATGCCGAGAAGAGATATCGGGTTTTGAGCATTTGGTAAATCCAATTGGAAATCATCAAAGAGAAACAAAAAAACCGTGCAGCTTCCAATATGGAATCGGAGAGTACGTGTTCAAAAGTATCCTGGAATTCCAAGAAAACACCCAAACAAAATCGCTTTTGAGTGAATGCTTTCTTGACATCGTAAGCAACATTGTGTGGACGAATCACAGTGGACTTTCCATTTCAGTAAGTATGCTGGTTCCCATGGAGAGGCATGTTTTCTAGAAAAACATCACGAATGTGTTGCTCGACAAAGCGTTCTAATCATTTCAGAAGAAAGAGGTTAAACTTATATGTCTGATCTTCATACGATGCATTATCCACTCCCGGCATAGACATAGCATGTTGATTAGACAAATAAACAAAGAGTATCGAATAAGCATTCTCAAAAATCATCATCAGAGAAAGTTAATAGCCGCTCGAGGCATGACACGCGAGATTGCCATTTCACTTTTATTGAAAGTAGCAAACATTATGCTATAACTCAGTCATTTTTTAAGCGATTCTCATGAAATTTTGTACACTGATAGTACTAACCGTGCCTACATGTGTACAAAATTTAATGAAAATTGGTTAAAAATTGACTGAGTTATAGTGAAAACCAGATCCGTGCAAAAAAAGAATCGGGTGTAGGTGTTAATTAAACTAAAGACACCTAGATGGAAGTCCAGCTTACGAAAGTAAGGTTCTTGGACTAAAGCTGTTCTTTTATGCTGAAGATTGATCTGAGCTGTCATAACCATAGCCACTACCCAAACTAGGCATGATCAGACTCTTACAATCGCAACACAAGAAAATAACCGCAGCGATAAAAACCAATTCGGTATCGATTGAAGAACGCCAGAAGCGAAGGTACACAGAATACACTGTGTAAAACGCATAATGCGAAGAGCCATATAGGTGATTGTTAAAGCTAATAAACAACATTACAAATTTTTTTTTGCTAGGTTTCTAGCTGCACTCTGAATAGCGTTGATACCTCTATACACTAGACCCGAAGATAGAAAAGAGTACGTAATCTTTCAGAAGCAGTTTACCAGCCGTACGCGGAAAATTATATCCATTAAGACACTGTTGCAAACTGACTCAGAAAGTTACGGTAGAAGAATGGAAAGTTTTCAATTAATCAGTCAGTCAGGATTTGCCTATGTAATGTTATGGTCACTCGGTTTGTATTTGTCTTCATGTTTGGTTTTGTGATAAGGTTCAATATGTTTTCCTCCTCGTTAAGGACAGACTTGTTAGAATTCCAAAATGGCCGCTACAATGACCGGCTTTGACACCTACACACGATTTTGAGGGCACAAATCTCTTCGTAAACAAAACCAGCGCACCTGAGATTTTTATTTTAAGCTTATTACAAGTGAGCAAGAACAGAATAATAAAATGCACTGTTGTTCAAAACTCTCTTCGAGAGATTTGTGCGTTTTAAGTTCTGATGCACTGTTGAAGCGGGATTTCATGACGTTTGTCCTTAAGTCAGTTGTAGTATGTTTGCTTTTTATCTAAATCAATCGAACCTCGTATGTTAAAATCTGAGACGCTAAAATATAATCGATTATATGTCAAATTGTTTTCTTGATTTCGCTAATCGTTTTCTACTTCTCTGTGTTCATCTCTTGTATCCTTGAATTGTCGAAAATATATAAATAAATAAATAAAATTTTAAAATGATAAAGATTGCTTGTTAACTACATATTATGTATTCTTCCCCCTACAAATACTATGAAAAATATTCATGTCATGACTCATGTCATTTTTCAAGCGTGGCCTAGAAATGTCAACCTCCCGAGCAAAGGCGGATAACAAAGTGATATCACTTTGATAATAAACTGTGTTATCGGTGTTATCATTTTGTTATTTTTGTTATCATCTTTTTCAATTGATGATAACCAGATGATAACAAATTTAGTTATCGATAATTTTGGTCTATCGCGATAACATAAAAATACTAAATGATAACAAAATATGTTATCTGTTTCCAAACGCACATTTCAAAGCTTTCCCAAAACTGAGAGTCTGATGAACCTCGAATCTAAAAATAGATTCCGCTTCCCACCTACAATGCGACTGCAGTACGAAAGCGTAGCCTTTTATTACTCTCACTCTCAATCAGTCCCGTTGGTATAGGGGCTATAGGCTGCGACCGACAATCACTCGATCAGGGTTCGAGACCCACCTGGGCGCAATAGTCGAAAACATTCGTTGTTACAAGAAACTTTTTTCAATAGGTGACGATGTCGGTAAAGTAGATTTTTACTATTTTGGTCGATAAAATAGCTTTAAATGATAACTAATTGATAACAAAACCAGTTATCAGTCACATGTATTTTTTCATGTTGATAACTAAATGAAATGTTGAACAAAATATTGTATAACACAATTAGTTATCAACTTGAACTCAATGATAACTTAACTTCTTATCATTTTGGTATTCGAGAAGTAAACATGAGTTATCATTTTTGTTATGTTGGCTCTTAATTCAACCTAAATGATAACAAACTCAATTATCAAACGGATGGATGGATTAGGATCAAATGGTTATAAACGACGTCAAAATCCAAACATGTTTTTTCATACCTTCCTGAACATCTTTTGCTTGATCAAAAATTCATTAGTGGGAAGAAATGAGTTTAAATAGATATTTTGCTCAATTTTGTTTGTTATACGAAACTTGCACTGAAAATATAAAATGTTACAATCTTTTGTAGTTTGATGCTACATTTTGAAAATGTTTGGTTGATTACGCAGTCAAGTGGCAAATTTTATTTGATTTAAATTGAACTTTATGAAAATTCACAAATTGATATAATTATCGAGGTCAAAACGTTTTCAATAGTCAAACTGAGATCTTTGAAGCAAAATTATTGAAATGCAAGAAATACTTGTCGAGAATATTCACAAATTTATTATTTTCCAATACTAAAATTACCTTAGAACACTCTTAACATATTAGAATATTTTTGGTTTCTTTCTATTCAAATGATGATTATTATCTTGCGGCCCGCAGTTCAGACGCAAAATCTCAATTTGGCCCGCGATATACTTCAACCTGAGCAGCACTGCTCTAAGGGCAGAATACTGTGGAGGGCGCTCAAGTACTCCACAGGCTCCGTTAAGCGGTAAGGATTGTTTATTAGACCCCCCTAACCATTCATTCCTAGACACGGTAAGCATAAAGCCGCATCACACCATGAATTAGGGGTCACCTGTTTAATGGACTCTTACCACCGGAACAGGCGGTTCGTAGTGTTATTCTTAGCCAATTGCGACAATCGCTACCGACACTACATAGCTAAAGGGTAAATGTACCAATAGTGATGCTATTAGTAGCTCCTTGTAGTAAAATAATTAAATAAAATTGATAATACCACTAAATAAAAAGTCTGAAAACGTTAATCGGTAGTTTTTCACTTAAATTTGCTAGGAAAAATGTAAAAACCATTGTTTATTTCAGTTTTTATCAATAAATCACTTGCATCAACTATAGGTACACGGTTCCTATTATGGAGGTAAAATTTAACATTGGTTCCTATAGTGGCGCATCCCATTGAATTCTTATGGGACCCACCACTATAGGAACACTACCACCACTATAGGTGCAAAGGAGCAAAAAAATTAAGGAAAATAATTGTTTAAAATAGGTTTTTCGGCAAATCCTGAACAAAAAACTGAAATAATGTGATTAATTAGGTATGATGCATCTATTAAAAATGTCATTTGCAAGCTTTTTGGTCGAAATAGTGCTAAATTGCCACTACCTCCATTAAGGGAGCTTTTACCCTATCTCGGCTGATCGAGAAAAGAAGTTATTATTGAAGATCAACTTCATACGGACCCGAACAGCCAGGAAAGACCCCAAGAATTTCCGTGAATTATGGCCTTAGGATCTATATGTAAGCGTTATGAATGGATTGTTGTTTCATTACTGATACGATGCAATGCCATTCAGGTTTTTCGGTTGTCAACTGCGACTGCGACCCATGAATTCCGGTCAACTTCTGAGTTCTCGCGTTGGTAAAGAATCCAAAAGTAAGATGAGTGGGTAATTTATGTTTAGGCTTGGTCGCTACGAAAAATAAATGTTGCTGACTTTTAAGTTAGTTATACCGATTATACTCAATAAGCAGCTCATTAAACTCAGAAAGTGAGATTCTTCGGATACAGAACTCGAATGACAAAAGCTCGAATTCCTTTCGCCCTAAAAGATCAGTCGCCCGAAAATACCTTTACCCACATACAAAATCTCCAAATGAATACGCTTGTAGATTTTCAGGTCTGTACTCGCGGAAGTTCTTGGATGCTCTAGACTAGAGTCTAGAACACCTTTGGAAAATAGTTCTCTACAGGACTATGCTCCATGGACCTGTAGGATCACTATCAGTCCGTGTAAAGAAAAACCTTATAACTATTTCCATCATCTCAAAAATCGAATATCTTACAAACCTGAAGATCAGCAAAGAAATTATCTTTAGATATCTACACAGTAATGTTTCTCGTAAAGATGATCAGCAAGAATACCTAATCTCTCTTATTTTGCTAAAGACAGCACCTTCGCAGATCTTAGAATTTCGAAACATGTATTCAAGGCGGTGCTCTTTTTTTAATGTGATTAATTATGTTGCAATACTTTTTTTTATATGCCTAAACATACTTATGATTGGTAGTGTATACGAGTACTTACGTCATCGTAATCATCATCCTTGCTTTTGATGGCAGCTGGAGCCGAAGCTTTCGTCGTTGCACTAGCTGTCGGTTGTGGCTTTGGTGGTGGTGCTGATGCTGCTGCTGCTGGTTGAGGAGCCGCTGCCACCGGTGCACTTGGCGCCGGAGCGGCCACAATCAGGTCCGATTCGTCATCCTGCAGCAAATCCTCTAGCTGAAACACCGCACAACAAAGAAGGAAAAGCACCGATTTAATGCCATTGCATAACCAATCTAAAACGCACGCACCGGATGTCAAAATGCCCCCAACTTTGTAATCGATCGGTCATGTTTTCCATCACTGTTCCAGTCACAGAAATAACTCCCCACCATTCACAGTTCTCTTACCGTTGCCGTTTTGCGTTCCGGTGTGTCATCCTTGCTGTTGCCGGCCGATTCCATTCCGCTATCCTTATCGGTAGAAATTTCGTCCTCATCCACTTTATCCACCAGCACAACCTCGGGATCGGAATCCATTCACACACCCACGGCTTACTGTGTTGCGTAGCAAAAACTTCTCAGGCCAAACACTTCCTGCACTCGACTTCCCCGGAAATCAAAAGAAAACTTGCTCGTTTTATCAAACCGCCGCGTTTTACATCGAAATTATAGTACGGGAATTTCAGGCCAGACTTTTTTTTCCTCTACAGACCGTCGCCAATGCGCACCTCACGACACGAAAAACACATGCGACCAAAAGAATCCTTTCTGCTCACTGCGCTGGCGGCTGCGGGCGAACGAACGAGCAAAAGAAAAAAGTGCGGAAAATCGATCGGCGCACGACCGTAAAACGGCGATGACAGTTCTCAAAAGTTGACAGTTCTCAAATACGACTGAAGGATTGTTCGAAAATTGCGTCCAAAAACTACAAATTATTAACCCAAATTTACACGGAACCACCAAACTACCCAAACTTGAGTTCGTTTAAGATCAGCCCAGTGACAGGCATTGTTGTCAACATCTGAGTAACGCAGACTCAATCAGGGACGCGGACTCAAGGAGGAGTCCTCTTACCACTAATGTGGTCCTTAGTTGTAGACGATTTTCTAAGAAGCTTGAAGGAAAAAGGTTTCGAAGTTGTGGGCTTTGAAGACGATAGTGAGAGGAAAGTATGACGAAACTGTTTCCGAGAGAATGCAAAGGGCCCTAAACTATACACATTCATGGTGTATTAAGGAGGGCCTTAGCATCAACCCGCCAAAAGTCGTAATAGGCT
Source organism: Aedes albopictus (assembly GCF_035046485.1). Taxonomy (NCBI): domain Eukaryota; kingdom Metazoa; phylum Arthropoda; class Insecta; order Diptera; family Culicidae; genus Aedes; species Aedes albopictus. The sequence goes on from NC_085137.1 coordinate 429,036,479, forward strand.
CCTAAAGTCCTATCGGGATTCTTGTTTTAAACCACAATATATGGTTCAAGAGTACATATTTACTCAATTTTTGACGTTTTTATTAACCGTAGTTGAAAACATATAATTTTTATTTTTTTAGCCTTTTGTCTCGTCCCTACACTCAGGAAAATTGCCTCATACTTAATGGCAAATATCCATGTGCCAAACCACATCCAAAGCAACCAATATCCGATTACGCAGGCAAATTTGCGCATGAATAGTATGTGCTCCAAATTGTATGAGTCGCTGCTGTATGCCCGAATAAAAAATACAGTAGAAAAACCGAACGTTGTATTGTAACAGTACTGTTTAAAACCATATTTTTACAATAGACACCATTGTAAAAATAAAAATACAAAAACAATAAAATGTAATGTAAACACCATACAGTAAATTGTAAATAAGATTTTTACAATATTCTATACGGGTTGTTAAGTATCGTAACAATATAAAAAAATATTTTTCTCCATATATATTTTTTTGCAAAACCATACATTATATTGTAAATGAATTGTTATAAATTCTGATACGTGGGTTTTAATAAACCGTACATTGTATGGTACACGTATGGTTTCAAACAATAAAATGTACTGTTAATATATTGTTTTTAATTGTAATTTCACTACTGGTTATACATTTAATTAAATGGTTTCGGAAAGGTTCTCTTTTGTTATGTTGTATTGTTTTACATTAAATAAACCATATAATGTTATATTATCTTGTCATTTTCCTCCTGTTAATGGCATCTTAGGCTTGCTATAGCATTATGAGAATGCGCTTTGGGAATTCTCCAGAGCGTTTTGGATAACCCTTCATATATTGGATTGCCCACGTCTAAAGCCTTCAGTACACGCTTTGCCAAATGTGCAAATATTTGGCAAAATTTGACAAATTTATTTGTCATGTGCAGTGTTGAGAATACTCACCTGCAAGAATGATACTCACTTGCTTCTATCTCTGTCCAGAAGCATGCTATCAAAAAATTATGTTTGAAGGTCTCCCGCATAGACAATTACAATTTGTATTATGTTCCAAACAGTATGTCTCCTGTTTCTGTTAATGTTACTGTACCACAATCAGGTACTTTTCTGTTGAAAACTATGAAGCTCGTAGCATTCGACCATCAGCTACGGTCTAAGTAACGCATACCAATTTGTAACAGTATGTTATACTGTGCAGAAATTGTCAAATATTATAGCGATGAAAACTAGTGAAACATGGTGGGAATACGGACTAGCCATTTCTCAAATGGTTTGTGATTATATTTGCGCAACACACTTATACATGTGTATATCACTGTATCAGAGAAGAGAAGGGCATCTCAGTACAAACCGAACAAACGAAAAGTGATAAATTTTAGGCGTGAAAAATCGACTCGATTTATTTTGTTTCTGCTCATTTCGTTTCCATCGTGTATAAACGTCAAAACAATTGCATGGATCAAAGTGTATTGATTATTTCAGGTATAATCAAAATTAATGAACAGATGATGTCATATCGATGATAAATTATCTTATTCTTCGAAATTTCGTTTCATTGAAAGCATATCATTTGTTGTTTCGACCACTATTGCAATAATATGGTACACGTACCAAAGATGTTTTTTGCAATTGCAGGCTGTTATAGGGCATCATAATGGTGTTTTGTCAATTTTTCTTAATTATCATAACGATTTTATACATATTCCCACCACTATTGTATCGCCTGCCCTATTTACGGTTTTAAGAGATAAGCAGCTATGACTATGTCCCCGAAATACATTCTAGTTAAACACATTTTTTTGTGAATCAGTTTTTGAGTTGGTGTACCTGCCTCCGAAATACTTTGCTTATTCGTGTCAACACGGTTGAAATTTTCCGCGTAAAAAGTGTGGCTTCAACCGCTAGGTGTCGCGACCAACAGCATGAAATATTTATCAATTTCTGACTCGGGAGATGGCCTTCTCTTCTCTGACTGTATGCCACTTTAATTGAACAGTTTGCCAAACTGTTGCACACATTGGTATTTGTAAAGCCCGAACTTCTCAGTTTGCGGCTTTTTTTTCACAAAAAAAAAACAAAATCTTTCGTGAAGTCGCCTGTGAGCTGTGTGAAAATCCCAACTAAAAACTTGCTGCAGTGAACGAGCTGAAGTTTCTGGAGCGGTCCGGATTAGTCAGGGGTAAGTTTTGCATGATTATTCCATATTGTAGTGATACTCATAAATCATCGGGTGTTAATTATATTGCAGAATTCGTGAACTTTCTCCATTCCGCCTGACTCCGTGCGACTGCGGGGGCTCCGCAAATTCTATGAAATTCGCCCCCATCCGGAAGAGGACCCCAGCAATCATCGTTAGAGCTACCGGATCCGGGATTGCCTCGCGAGTCGGGTGATTGTAGCAGTATTATGCGTGGATGTCAATAAAAGTGATGTGCTTTGAAGTTATAGCCGAGGTGGAATATTTCTTGAATAAAAAAATCTCCGATGAACGCATAACAGATTTTTTATTTTAACGGTTTTAATGTAGATGAACCATATACCAGAAGCTTAATTTACCATAGATGACCATATGTCAAGAATACCGCATACATCGTTCGTTTTCCTTCCAGATTTACTGTTTTACTGTTCTCTAATTATTTGCCATGCAATGAATTGACTGAAAAACTGGATAATAAATTGACCATATCATTTACTGTTTTGCGAAAAATTTGTTCGAGAAAACGAGCGATTTTTTATGGTAACCTATCTTAACCGCCTATTCAACATACTGTAATTTGGCAGATTACCATTTGTCAAACTGGCAAATCTGTACGTGGTATGGTTAGCTTACTGTTATCTCGGACAGTTTTTATAATGGTTAAATGACAATTGTTAATAGTCATCTACAGTATGAGAAACGCTGCATTTACAGTTCATGATTATGCGGGCTTTTACATTGTAGTTTAATCTAAAAGTTTGCCGAATAAAGTAAAGATCGCAGACGCATACCAAAGTTGTGAGAGAGCTGTGAGTACGAGGTGAGTAAAATTCGTGTAATTCATACTCATCTTGTGCTCACAGCTCTCTCATGGTTTTGGTATGCATTTGCAACCTTTACTTTGTTCGGCAAACTTTTAGATTAAACTACAATCTAAAAGTCCTTCAAACCCCATATTTTGATAGCATGCTTCTGGACTGAAATAGAAGCAAGTGAGTATAACTTTTCGCAAGTGAGTATTCCCAACACTGGTCATGTGTGTACTGACCAAATAAATTTGCAATAACATTGTTGTGCAAATATTTGCCTAACTTTGTCATGGCGAATATTTGCATATATTACAAATTGAACACCTTTCAAGTAAGTCAATATTGCAAATATTTGGTCATGTTTGCAACTCCGATCAGTACTCGAGTGGCAAACATGTGCAAATAAGAGTTTGCCAGTTGTTTGTCACACGTGTACTGACCATTGACAAATAATAGCCAAACGGCAAACGTCTGCTAACGTCTGATACGTCAAATAGCCAAATATTTGCGCATATTGGCAAAGCGTGTACTGAATGCTTAAGTCTGAGTCGAGGTCTGAGTAGTCTCTGATTGCATTAACAGTTGAAGCTTAGGCTCCCATGCCCCACCAGCCAGATAACCGGGTTTCGCAAACTAAGCATTATTTGTGGCAACACTTTGAGCGGCATGATGGAACTATGCCGAGCGCGCTAAGTATTATTAGACCACTAATGTAGTTGCATGAAGTGGGTGACGAGGTACATAAGTATCATTACAGCGTGCTTAACCGTTATTGCAATATTGAGGCTCCACCCGGATAAAAACTAACCATAGAATGTATAGTGAAAACCATTCCTGCACCATACAGTGTACCAGCTACAATAAAGTGTATTGTAATGATATGGTTCGCTATACTATACATTTACATTGGATTTTTATGTAACAATATATTATACTGTTTTTCTTACGTTTGAACCATTCACTTTTCCGAAACATTATTTTTCCGTGAATTTTTAATTATTTCTGGTGTTCGATTTGAATAGGTCGTATGTTTGCTGTAATTCCTATATGCAGATTCGACCTATTCAAATCAAACACCAGATTTATTCAGTTTAAGATTTTTTCCGTGCTTTGTTTTGTTGATGTTTGTGACTTTTTTGATGCAAAGGAAAGCAAAGAGAAAAAAAGTGAATAAGTTGAAACATCAATTTAAAGTCAATAACATGTTTGAATCAGTGGTAAACCAGATGTCCTAAGAACTGCAGGTCCAAGCAGGGGTCCAAGAGATATGGCAGGCTAAGTGTGTAGAGTGCGACGAGAGAAATACGAATGTAGGCCAACCCGGAAAGATGCAGGTCAGATCACCGTAAATCAGTGGATGAATTCAACACTATTCTTGCTATATTTGCATTTAGGGGAGTTTTCTCCTCTTCTCTCATGTGAACTTGCCTTCGACCACAATCGAATCAAATGCGATTGACAAACTTTATCTTTGACGTAGAGCCATCTTTAACATATGGACTGGACTGAACACTGAAATGACTTTTAATATAGGTTCGTCTGCGGGTTTGCTTTTCAACCTAACTTATGTTTGAATCGGACTTGACAGTTATCTCATGAGTTGTTATGTATTTCAAACTTTAGTAAAACTGGTGCCTCAATATTGCAATAACAGTTAAGCACGCTGTAATGATACTTATGTACCTCGTCACCCACTTCATGCAACTACATTAGTGGTCTAATAACACTTAGCGCGCTCGGCATAGTTCCATCATGCCGCTAAAAGTGTTGCCACAAATAATGCTAAGTTTGCAAAACCCAGTTATCTGGCTGGTGGGGCATGGGAGCCTAAGCTTCAACTGTTAATGCAATCAGAGACTACTCAGACTTAGACGTGGGCGATTCTATATATGGAGGGTTATCCAAAACGCTTTGGAGAATTCCCAACAGAAGGAAAATGGCAAGATAATAAAACAATATATGGTTTATGTAATGTAAAACAATACAACATAACAAAAGAAAACCATTCCAAAACCATTTAATTAAATGTATAACCAGTAGTGAAATTACAATTAAAAACAATTTATTTACGGTACATTTTATTGTTTGAAACCATTCATGTACCATACAATGTACGGTATATTTAAACCCACGTATCAGTATTTTGAACAATTTATTAACAATAAAATGTATGGTTTTGCAAAAAAATATATATGGAGAAAAATATTTTTTTATATTGTTACGATACTTAACAACCTGTATAATATATTGTAAAAATCTAATTTACAATTCACGGTATGGTGTTTTACATTACATCTAATTGTTTTTGTATTTTTTATTTTTACAGTGTTGTCTATTGTAAAAATATGGTTCTAAATAGTACTGTTACAATACAACGTTCGGTTTTTCTACTGTATTTTTTATTCGGGCAGTTTGACCAAAGTTTGAAATACACGGAGAAATATATAACAACTCATGAGAAAACTGTCAAGTTCGATTTAAGTATAAGTTAAAGATGGCTCTGAGTCTGGATTTAAGTATATGTTAAAGATGGCTCTAAGTCAAAGATAAAGTTCGTCAATCGTATTCCTCTCATCGCACTTTACATACCTAGCCCACCATATCTCTTGGATCTGCAGTTCTGGTTTACTACTTATAGCGCATTTAGTTTACCACTGGACTATCGCACTAGTTTTCACGAGTGCGAAAACGCTAATAAAAGTGCGCGATTGCATCAAATCAACTCGGTGTCTTCAGAGCACTTGTTCACCATAGATTGAAGAAATAGTGCGCCGAAGACATCAACCTGATTTGATGCAATCGCGCACTTTTATTTACGTTTTCGCACTTATGAAGTCGCAGTTCGTAGTCCAGTGGTGAACTGAATGCGGTATATTTAAAAATTTTATTGACTTAACATCAACAAAAAAAAGCACGGAAAAAAAAATCCTAAACTGAAAAAATAATTAAAAATGTACGGAAAAATAATGTTTCGGAAAAGTGAACGGTTCAAACCTGAGTGTCGCGGACTGACTCAATATGCTCTCTCAGCGGGAGCCAAACATTGGGAGCCAAACATTGAAGATAGAGGTTATGTTAAACCTTGTACCTGTGTGCTTGATTGAAGAGTATTGCTATCTAGGTACTGCGGATATAATCAAAACTGTTGTCACGATATCTCCATTTGCTGCTATCAATCCGTTGGAAAGCGAGGAGAAGAATAAATATTGTTTTGAGCCCATTTTAGCTAATTTTGTAACAACTATCCATCCAAATTTCCATCGCGAATGGAAAATAATAAACTTTGAACACGACAACAAAATTGGAATAATGGTGGATTGATCATGTTTACCATTTCCGAACAGCGTCGCGACGGCATGTTTGACAAACGCGCTGAGAGAGGTGTTTGCAAGAAAATTGAACGCTCGTGCGTGTTTACAAGCTGTGTGCCGGGAGTGTGTTGGTGTGTGTTGGCTAGCTTGAGAAATAAAACCGTTTCTATCCGCAGCACCTAGGTTCAAACGTAAGAAAAACAGTATAATAAATTGTTACATAAAAATCAAATGTAAATGTATAGTAGCTACAATGTGCGAAGCTTTTAGCGTACCATTTCATTACAATATACATTATTGTAGCTGGTACACTGTATGGTGCAGGAATGGTTTTCACCAAACACCCTATGGTTAGTTTTTATCCGGGTGGTGCCTCCTCGGGTGCCTCATCAAAAGTATGAGTCGCACTAATGGAAAACATTTGTTTACCCCCATTGCAAAAATCCATGTCCCGGACACATAGAAGGAATGAAGATTTTTTTCCCAGTGTAGCTTATAACACATACTTTGAGTGATTTTTTTTCACCGTGTATGTCAGATAGGAACATTTTTGAAATCCCAGTGCGAAAAATGTCGAGCTCAGTCACACAAGGTTGACCTCAAATGTCAAAGTAGAACTATTTACCATTTTACTTATTTCAAATTTTCTCATTATTCCTTTGTTTTTCAAGTTCGAGTAAAGTACGATTCCGATTAGAATACCATGCTTGATCGTATTATTCAATATAAGCGAGATTTCGTCTTTAATTTTAGGACCCTATTGTCCCTTTCACTAGGGGAAGGAAGATCAACCTAAAAGCTTTTAGGCTTGGAGGGATACAAATTCATCCTATATCCTTCCAGCAATAAAAATTTGGTGTGTAAGGTTTGATACTGGATGCTAAACTGAACTGGAATGCTCAAATTGAGTCCGTTATCGGTAAGGCAACAAGTGCGTTCTGGTTATGCTCCAAAACTATTGGCAGGAAGTGGGGCTTGAAACCAAAAATGATAATGTGGATTTATATCGCCATAATCCGCCCAAAAGTGACGTATGCTTCGTTTGTCTGGTGGCCAAAAACAAAAGAGGTTACCACGCAATCAAAGCTTGCGAAAATTCAACGTCTTGCGTCCATTGCTATTACAGGAGCGATGCGAAGCACACCATCAAAAACTGCTACCTTTGCACGAGTACGTGCAATAAGAAGCAGAAAAGGAATTGCTGAGACTTGAACGAGTTGAAAAGTTTATGCCAGGTGATCTTGTAGGTCACCTGAGCATTTCACAATACTTCCAAAATAGGCCAGTAATGAAAATGATTAAAGACTGGATGAAACCTGTGGAGAACCATGATGTTCCTTACAAGTTGCACGAAACAACTCGTGCAGATTGGGAAGTCGGAGGTCCCACTGTTCGTCAAGGATCAATCAAATTCTATACAGATGGCTCAAGAGTTGGAAGAAAAATGGGAGCAGGAATCTACGGCCCTGGAATACAAATTTCATTGGCGATGGGACACTATCGAATCCTGCTCGGAAATCAGTTTGTGTTGCCGAAGGGCCCGCGAAATTGCATTGTGTTGTTTGGGGAGGCCCGATGCATGTTAAGTAGGCGTAGTCTGTACGAGTTTGAAGTGCCTACATCCTCCCTGGACTTAACTCCTTTTTTGTTTTCAAGCTAATCTTGAAACACGTTTCATGTGTTGAATTGCTTTGGTCACATCTGTCATTCGGGTTTCTCTTTTCTCTCGATTTTACTCTTGCGCTATGCAGAAAACTTGGAAAAAATGAGTTTTTTAAAATGGATTTTTCATACATTTAGAACGGTAACTGAGACTTGGCTAAGGACTTGAAACGTCAAAAACCACAGTAGGCAGGACGAAGTTTTCCGGGGACAGCTAGTTACACATATATCTGTATGTAAGTGAGTACATCGGACTATGTAATATTCATAGATCGATGTAACGGTTGCAGCGATTTCGGTGTAATATCCAACAACTTTTTTTTGCTGTGTATTCTAGTGAAACATTACAATACTTTTTATTGAAGCAGGTACACTGTATGGTGCAGAAATGGTTTTCACCAAACAACCTATAGGGCACTGCACTGTTTTGATTTTGTATGGGATTTTGACGTTTCGTGGCCTTGTTGTTTACAAAGTTTCTGTAAGAGTGAAAGAGAAGGAGAGAATTTCATGCAATGCCCTATGGTTAGTTTTTATCCGGGCAGGTTCGCACGCTACCGCTCGCGTCGGCTATAGGGCACTGCACTGTTTAGATTTTGTATGGGATTTTGACGTTTCTTGGCCTTGTTGTTTACACAATTTCTGTAAGAGTGAAAGAGAAGGGGAGAATTTCATGCAGTTCCCTATTGAACCGGTTGATAAATATTAGAGGAAACAAAGCGTACATAAAAAGCGTTTGTGGTTCGATGTTCGAGTTTTGCCATGATAAATAAATAAATTTGAAAATATGTTTATGCTGGTCATTACCGGCATTACCGCAAGCCGACTTTCATTGTATTATTGTCTATCCGGTTGGAATCAAGACCGACATTCAATCAAAAATTGCCATTTTCTTGATCCACAAGTGTCGCAACTGTTTCGCATCTAGTGCGCTGTGTTGCTGACAACAACGGGAAGGATGCGCACTACTTTTGACATGATCAAAAAACGTCGCGATTGTGCGAAGTTCGGTTTGGTGGCGGCCCGACAATAATTCAAGCATAATTTTTCAATCCGACGTAACTCGAAAATGTAAACAAATCCGGGTTAACTGCTGCATGCATGATTCATAAAGCAAATTGAAGAACCCACATCACTGTTTGATGATTTATTGCTTAATTTGTTTAACTAAGCATATTTTTCGAAACGACGTATCTAACTATTTTGATGTTTACAACTTTACTGATAGATACACCGTTTTGATATATGAGAAAACCAAACGACGTATCTAGCCAAAATCAAAAGTAACAGATACACCAAACTGGCACCATACAAAAGCGACGTATCTGGCATGACGTATCTCTGACCAACCCGGTGTATGTGTATTTTTGTCAAAATTCATTGTGAAAATGATATGGAATGAGTAGGTTTTGTTTCTTACCTAGTGCGTGCTAAATCCCTGGTGATGTTAAGCTCGAAAAAACTTATGAAAAGTCTTTTTATAAAAAACTATTTTAGTGAAATGGTCGTCAACATTGACCATGAATTTACTCAGATCAGTGAAAAAGTTAGATACGTCGATTTGAAAAATTATGCTTGAATTGCCCCTATAAGTAAATTAACTCTGGAGCTCGATTTGAATAGGTCGTATGTGCTTTCGTCGATATAAAAATCGATCAGCTTATTTTAGCAATAGTAGCAATATGCATGATATTTCGATGGCTTTTAATGATAAAACCAAAAGCCGGTTTTGTAAGGAATCGCCTATATGTATTAATTTTGTTAAAATTAAACAGTTTCCGCTATAAGAAGCGAATCCAAATGATCGATTTTTATATCGACGAAAGCACATACGACCTATTCATATCGAGCTCCAGAACTCAAAAGTTTAGAAGTGCTCAAAGTTGGGTCATAGACTAAAGTGCCCCACACAATGCATACGTTTGCGTGTGCGTGACAGTAGTTTGACACATTTCCCATGGGAAAACTGTCAAAAAAAACGCAAACCTCGACGGAACGGACGCTATGTGTTCCAGGCTTTAATGTTGGTTGGGTTCTCTTCATATTTTTCAGTGACATTTTTGTGAACATTCCAGTTTTTCGTGTAATATTGCATTGCTATAAAATTGATCTCTTGTGCAATTTACTGGCCACACTGCTTCAACTGTCAAGCTTGTCAACAAAAAAAAAAAAAAAAAACTCGGAACTCTTTGACAAAGGCACGAAAAGTTTTCGTACCCGCAGTCATTCATATCGTCGTCATTGATAGTTTCGAATAAAACAAAATTTCAATCATTCATTTGCGTAGATTTAGTAGCTTTTAGAAATAAAAATTATTTAGCTTTCTTTCGTTTGCGAAGCGGTAATAGGATTGTGCTTTAGAACCAGAAATCGCCGGAAAAAGTGATGTCAAAAATGGAGGACATCGGGAGAATGTTAGTGAATGTAAGTATCTTCACAGTGATGGGGGTGATGTAGTTGGATTGGAAGTAGAAATTCCTGCACGGGAGAAGGACGGCAGGAAACATTGATTAAACAATTATCTCTTGATTGGTCGTTATCGTCTTTCGGACAGTACATAGATCCTACAGCTACCAAGAAGGACGTATCCGAGTGTCTGAAACAATACAAAGCTCTAAGCTGCCGATACGAGGAATACGGTGAGTCACTTATTGATAATTGCTGTTTCAGATGATCGAGAAAGATAACAAGATAATTTGAATTTTAGTGTTTAACGATGGTACGGTGAAGCAGTTGATCAACCTGCAGGGAACGATCCCGGTCCGGTACAAGGGCAACACGTATCACATTCCCATCTGTATTTGGCTGCTGGACACGCACCCTCGCTATGCTCCGATTTGCTACGTTAAACCAACGTCCGACATGCACATCAAAGTGTCCATGTACGTGGACCACAACGGGAAGATCTATCTGCCGTATCTGCACGAGTGGACCCCCATGCAGTCGGACTTGCTCGGGCTGATCCAGGTGATGATCGTCACCTTCGGAGAGTATCCACCGGTGTACTCGAAACCGAAGCAACCCAAGGAACAGGCAACGCCATATCCGACGCGTGAGTATACTCGTTGAACTACAAATCACTTCATTTGATTTTACAGAAGTTTGCGAGGAACAACGGTACAACCTAATACCGTCTAACTACTCCGAACTTCGATTTGAATAGATCGAGATAGAACATTACGATAGAAACATAATTTTCATTTCCAGAATCATTTATGCCACAACCGCCATCAGTCACGCAGAGCCCCTATTGTCCGTATCCAGGGCAGCAATTTCCGCCCTATCCGCCCTCAGCTGGCGGATATGGTGCATATGGCCAACAGGCTCCCGGAGGAAGCTATCCGCCATATATGCCACCCAGCATGCCCACAGCGTCCGGATACAATTCCGGCTATGTATGACCATTGCTCTGTTGCTACTTAGAGGAACACCGTTTATAACCTGATTCAATTCTAGAACCCAACGGCTCAAGGGACGGGCACCATCACCGAGGAGCACATCAAGGCTTCTCTGGTCAGCGCAGTGGAAGATAAGCTGAAGCGGAGGATCCAAGAGAGGGTGAATCAATGCCAGGCGGAGATCCAAACGCTTAAACGCACCCAACAGGAACTGAACGAAGGCCAGAGCAAGATCAACGACATCGTCGGTCGGCTCGAGCGCGACCAACAGGAACTGACGAAAAGCATCGCCGTGCTGAAGGACAAGGAACGGGAACTGCAGCAAGCGCTCGACAGC